>NW_024746538.1:0-12494 GCF_018991925.1 Homarus americanus | reverse complement strand
CTCTTACACCCCAGGTACACCTCCGACACCCCAGGCACACCTCTGACCATCCCAGTACACCTCCAACACTCCCAGGCACACCTCTGACACCCCAGGTACACCCCAGACACCCCAGGTACACCACACTCCCAGGTACACCTCTGACACTCCGGTTCACTCTGACACTCCCAGGTACACCTCTCACACCTCCAGGTACACCTCCGACACTCCCTGCACACCACATTCCCAGCTACACTTCAACTCCCAGGTCACCTCCGACACCCCAGGTACACCTCTGACACTCCAAGGCACCCTCTGACACACTCCCAGGTACACCTCCGACATACTCCCAGGCACACTCGACACCCAGGTACACCTCTGACACTCCCAGGCACATCCCTGACACCCAAGGTACATCTCTGACACTCCCAGGTACACCTCTGACACTCCCAGGTACACCTTGACCCTCCCAGGCACACCTCTGACACCCCAGGTACCCACCGACATTCCCTGGTTCACCCCTGACACTCCCAGGTACACTTTGACACTCCCAGGTACACTTTGACACTTCCGTGGACACCTCTGACACTCCTAGGTACTCCTGTCACTCCCTGATACACCTCTAACAATCCCAGTGCCCGTGATACTCAGGTACTCACTGACATTCCCTGGTACACCTCTGACACTCCCAGGTACACGTCCAACACTCCCAGATACCTCTGACACTCCCAGGTACATCTCTAACACTCCCAGGTACACCTCTGACACTCCCAGGTACACCTCAGACACTGCCAGGTCACACCTCAGACACTCCCAGGTACACCTCAGGGCCTCCAGTGCTCCTCTGACACTCCCAAGTGCACCTCCTGACACTCTCAGGCACACCTCTGACACTCCCAGGTACACCTCAGACACTCCCAGGTACACCGCTGACACTCCAGGTACACCTCTGACACTCCCAAGCACCTCTGACACTCCAGGTACACCTCCGACACTCCCAGGTACAACTCGACACTCCCAGGTAAACCTCCTCCGACCCCAGGTACCTCTGACACTCCCAGGTACTCCACACTGCCCCCAGGTCCGCCTCCGACACTCCCAGGTACAACTTCGACACTCCCAGGTAAACCTCCGATACTCCCAGGTACACCTCTGACACTGCCCAGGTACACCTCTGACCTCCCAGGTACTCCTGACATTCCTGGTACCTCTGACACTCAGGTACATCTCCCCAACCTCCCAGGTACACCTCCCCAACTCCCAGGTGCCTCCCTGGTACAACCCCTGACACTCCCAGGTACACCTCTGACACTCCCAGGTACACCTGACTCCCAGGTACACTTCTCCTCCCAGGTACACCTCTGACCTCCTAGGTACTCCTCTGTCACTCCTGATCACCTGTAACACTCCCAGGTACACCACTGACACTCACAGGTACACTGACACTGCCAGGTACACCTCAAACCTGCCAGGTATACCTCAGACACTGAGGTACACCTCCAGACACTCAGGTACCTCAGACACTCCAAGGTGCATCTCTGACACTCCAAGGTGCATCTCTGACACTCCAAAGTGCACCTCTGACACTCCCAGGCAAACCTCTAACACTCCCAGGTACACCTCAGACACTTCCAGGCACACCGCTGACACTGCCAGGTACACCTCAAACACTGCCAGGTACACCTCAGACACTGCCAGGTACACCTCAGACACTCCCAGGTACACCTCAGACACTCCAAGGTGCACCTCTGACACTCCCAAGGGCACCTCTGACACTCCCAGGCAAACCTCTAACACTCCCAGGTACACCTCAGACACTTCCAGGTACACCGGTGACACTCCCAGGTACACCTCTGACACTCCTAGGTACTCCTCTGTCACTCCCTGATACCTCCTAACACTCCCAGGTACACCTCAGACACTCCCAGGTACACCGCTGACACTCCCAGGTACACCTCTGACACTCCCAAGCACACCTCTGACACTCCCAGGTACACCTCCGACCTCCCAGGTACAACTCCGACACTCCTCAGGTAAACCTCCGATACTCCCAGGTACTCAGTCACTCCTCAGTACACCTCTCACACACTCCCAGGTACACCTCTCACACTCCCAGGTACTCGACACTCCCTGGTACTTCTCTGACACTTCCAGGTACACCTCCAGACCTCCCAAGTGCCCCTCTGACACTCCCAGGCAAACCTCCTAACACTCCCAGGTACACCTCAGACACTTCCAGGTACACCCTGACCCTCCCAGGTTCACCTTTGACACTCCCAGGTACCTCTCACACTCCCAGGTACACCTCCGACACTCCCAGGTACACCTCCGACATTCCCAGCTACACTTCTTACACTCCCAGGTACCTCCGACCTCCCAGGTACCTCAGGTGCACCTCCAACACTGGTACCTCTGACCTCCAGGTACACCCCAGACACTCCCAGGTACCACTTTACTCCCAGGTACACCTCTGACACTCCCAGGTTCTGCCTCTCACACTAGGTACACCTCCGACACTCCCAGGTACACCTCCGACATTCCCAGCTACACTTCTTACACTCCAGGTACCTCCGACACTCCCAGGTACACCTCTGACCTCCCAGGTACACCTCTGACACTCCCAGGTGCACCTCCGACACTCCCAGGTACACTTCTCACACTCCCAGGTACACCTCCGACACTCCCAGGTACACCTCTGACCTCCCAGGTACATCCTGACACTCCAAGGTACATCTCTGACACTCCCAGGTACCTCCCAACCTCCCAGGTACCTTGACCCTCCAGGTACACCTCTGACCTCAGTGCCTCCACTGACATTCTGGTTCACCCCTGACACTCCCAGGTACCTCTGACACTCCCAGGTACACCTTTGACACTCCCAGGTACACCTCCTGACCTCCTAGGTACTCCTCTGTCACTCCCTGATACACCTCTAACAATCCCAGGTACACCTTCAATGCTCCCAGGTACTCCACTGACATTCCCTGGTACACCTCCCTGACACTCCCAGGTACGTCCAACACTCCCAGATACACCTCTGACACTCCCAGGTACATCCTCTAACACTCCCAGGTACACCTCTGACCTCAGGTACACCTCCAGACACTGCCAGGTACCTCAGACACTCCCAGGTACACCTCAGACACTCAGGTGCTCCTCTGACACTCCCAAGTGCACCTGACACTCTCAGGCACACCTCTGACACTCCCAGGTACCTCAGACACTCCCAGGTACACCCGCTGACACTCCCAGGTACACCTCTGACATCCCAACACACCTCTGACCTCCCAGGTACACCTCCAACACTCCCAGGTACAACTCGACACTCCCAGGTCCTCCGCCTCCCAGGTACACCTCTGACACTCCCAGGTACTCACTGACACTCAGGTCCGCCTCCGACACTCCCAGGTACAACTTCGACACTCCCGGTGAAACCTCCGATACTCCTAGGTACACCGCTGACACTGCCAGGTACACCTCTGACACCCCATGTACCTCCGACACTCCCAGGTACACCTCTGACACTCCCAGGTACTCCACTGACACCCAGGTCCGTCTCCGACACCCCAGGTACAACTCCGACACACTCCCAGGCCACCCGATACTCCCAGGACACACTTCCGATACTCCAGGTACCACCTCTGCCACCCAGGTACACCTCTGACACTCCTAGGTATTCCTCTCCTGACACTCCCTGGTACACCTCTGACACCCAGGTACACCTCCAGACACCCCTGGCACGCCTCAGACACTCCCCGGCCCTCAGACACTCTCAGGTACACCGATTTTACCCTGGTCTCCCGTGACACTCCCCAGGTACACCTCAGACACTCCCAGGTACACCTCAGACACGCCCAGGTACACCTCTGACACTCCCTGGTCACACCTCTCAGACACTTCTAGGTACACCTCTGACACTCCGCAGGCACACCCTCCACACCCCAGGTACCCCACACTCCCAGGTACACCGCTGACACTGCCAGGCACACCTCTGACACCATGCACACCTCCGACACTCCCTGGTACACCTCTGACACTCCCAGGTACACCTCTGACACTGCCAGGTACACCTCTGACTATCCCAGGTACACCTCTGACACTCCCAGGTACACCTTGACACCGGCACACCTCTGACACTCTCAGGTACACCCCAGACACTGCCAGGCACACCCCAGACACCCCAGGCACACCTCACACTCCAAGGTGCTCCTCTGACACTCCCAAGTGCAACTCTGACACCCCAGGCACACCTATGACACCCCAGGTACACCTCAGACACTCCCAGGTACACCGCTGACACTCCCAGGTACACCTCTGACACTCCCAAGTACACCCTGACACTCCCAGGTACACCTCCGACACTCCAGGTACAACTCCGACACTCCCAGGTAAACCTCCGATACCTTAAGCACACCTCTGACACTCCCAGGTACACCTCTGACACTCCTAGGTATTCTCTGACACTTGTACACCTCTGACACTCCTAGGTATTCCTCTGACACTCCCAGGTACACCCTCAGTCACTTAGGCACACCTCTCACACCCCAGGTACACCTCCCTCACACTCCAGGCCCCTGACACTCCCTGGTACTTTTGTGACACTTCCAGGTACACCTCAGACACTCCCAGGCACACCACAGACTCCCCAGGTACACCTCACATACTCCCAGGCACACCCCTGACACTCTTAGGCACATCCTGACACTCCATGTACACCTCCGACACTCCCCAGGCACACCTCCTGACACTCCCAGGTACTCCACTGACACCCTGGTACACCCCTGACACCCCAGGCTACCCTCTGACACTCCCAGGCACACCTTGACACCCCAGGTACACCTCCCCAGACACTCCCAGATACACCCAAGACACTCCCAGGCACATCTCTCACACTCTCAGGCACACCTCCGACACCCCAGGTACACCTCTGACACCCTGGCACTCTGACAATCCCAGGTACACCTCTGACACTCCATGTACACCTCCACACTCCCAGGTACACCTCTGCACACTCCCAGGTACTCCACTGACACTCCCTGGTACACCCCTGACACCCAGGTACACCTCTGACACTCCCAGGTACACCTTGACACTCCCCAGGCACACCCTGCACACCCCCAGGCACACCCCAGACACCCCAGGTACCTTTCTCACACTCTCAGGTACACCTCCGACACTCCCAGGCACACCCCTGACACCCCTGGTACACCTCTGACACCCCAGGTACACCTCTGACACCCCAGGTACACCTCCGACACCTGCAGGTACACTTCTCACACTCCCAGGTACACCTCCGACACCCAGGTGCACACCTCTGACACTCCCAGGTACATCCCTGACACCTCCAAGGTACATCTCTGACACCCCAGGTACACCTTGACACTCCCAGGTACACCTTTGACCCCAGGTACACCTCTGACACTCCCAGGTACTCCACTGACATTCCCTGGTTCACCCCTGACACTCCCAGATACACCGACACTCCCAGGTACACTTGACACTCCAGGCACACCTCTGACACTCCTAGGTACTCTCTGTCACTCCCTGATACACCTCTAACAATCCCAGGCATGACTCCCAGGTGCACCCTGATACCCCAGGTACTCCACTGACATTCCTGTACACCTCTGACACCCCAGGTACACGTCCAACACTCCCAGATACACACTGCACTCCCAGGCACATCTCACACCCCAGGTACACCACCCCAGGCACCTCAGACACTGCCAGGCACACCAGACACCCCAGGTACACCAGACACCAAGGTGCCCCTGACACTCCTGCACCTCTGACACTCCCAGGCACACCTCTGACACCCCAGGCACACCTCTGACACTCCCAGGTACACCTCAGACACTCCCAGGTACACCGCTGACACTCCCAGGCACACCCTAACACTCCCAAGCACACCTCTGACACTCCAGGCACACCTGACACTCCCAGGTACAACTCGACACTCCCAGGTAAACCTCCGATACTCCCAGGTACACCTCAGTCACCCTCGGTACACCCTCACACTCCCAGGTACACCTCTCACACCCCAGGTACTCCTGTGACACCCTGGTACTTCTCTGACACCTCCAGGCACACCTCAGACACTCCTGCCACCACAGACACCCCAGGCACACCTCACATACTCCCAGCACACTGACACTCCTAGGCACACCTCTGACACTCCATGTGACACCTCCGACACTCCCAGGTACACCTCTGACACACCCAGGTACTCCACTGACACTACCTGGTACATCCCTGACACTCCCAGGCACACCTCTGATCCCCAGGTACACCTTGACACTCCCCAGGTACACCTCAGACACTTCCAGGCACACCGCTGACACTGCCAGGTACACCTAAAACACACAGGCACATCAGACACTGCCAGGCACCAGACACTCCAAGGTGCACCTCTGACACCCCAAGTGCCCTCTGACACTCCCAGGCAAACCCTCTAACACTCCCAGGTACACCTCAGACACTTCCAGGTACACCTCTGACACTCCCTGGTACACCTCAGACACTTCTAGGTACACCTCTGACACTCGCAGGTACACCTCTCACACTCCAAGGTACTCCTGTGACACTCTCAGGTACACCGCTGACACTGCCAGGTACACCTCTGTCACTCCATGTACACCTCCGACACTCCCTGGTACACCTCTGACACTCCCAGGTACCCTCTGACACTGCCGGGTACACCCTCACCTCCGAAATTCCCAGGCACACCTCATATACTCCCAGGTACACCTCATATACTCCCAGGCACACCTTTGAGACTCGTACCCACTGACACTCACTGGCACACCTCTGACACCCTGTCCCCTGACACCCTGGTTCACCCTGAGACTCCGGCCGTCACCCTGACACTCCTGGCACACCTCCGATATTCCCAGGCACACCCTCCGATATTCCCAGCACACCTCTGACACCCCAGGCACACCCCAGACACCCCAGGCACACTGCTGACACACCCAGGCACACCCCTGACACCCTGCACACCTCTGACACTCCCAGGCACACCCCACGACACTCCCAGGCACAACTCTGACACTCCTGCAAAACCTCCGACACTCCTAAGTAACCCTCTGACACCCCCTGCACACCTCTGACACTCCCAGGCATTCCTCTACACCCCTGGTACACCTCTGACACTTGGTATTCCTCTGACACTCCCAGGCACAACTGCTGACACTTGTGCACACCTCCGACATTCCCAGCCACCTCTTACACCCCAGGCACACCTCCGACACCCCAGGCACACCCCTGACACCCCAGGCACACCTCCAACACCTCAGGCACACCTCTGCACCCAGGCACACCTCCCAGACCCCAGGCACACCTCTCACACCCCAGGTACACCTCCGACACCCCAGGCACACCTCTGACACCCCAGGTACACCTCTGACCCTCCCAGGCACACCCCTGACACTCCCAGGCACACCTTGACACCCCAGGTACTCCACTGACATTCCCTGGTACACCTCTGACACCCCAGGCACACTGCTGACATGGCCAGGTACACCTCCGACACTCCCAGGCACACCTCCTGACACTGCCAGGCACACTTTCTACACTCCCTGGTACACCCCTGACACTCCCACACCTCTGACACCCCAGCACACCTCTGACACTCCCCAGGTACACCTCAGACACCCCCCAGGCACACCGCAGATACTCCCAGTACACCCCCTGACACTCCCAGGCACACCTCCGACACACCTGGCACACCTCTGACACCCCAGGTACACCTCTGACATTCCCAGGCACACCTCTGACACCCCAGGTACACCTCTGACACTCCCAGGTACCCACCGACATTCCCTGGCACACCTCTGACACACTCCCAGGCACATCTCTGACACCCCAGGCACACCCTGACACCCCAGGTACCCACCTGACACCCCTGGTACAACCCCTGACACTCCCAGGTACACCTTGACACCCCAGGCCACCACAGGCACTCCCAGGCACACCTCTCACACTCCCAGGTGCCACCTCTGACACTCCTAGGTACCCTCTGTCACTCCCCTGGTCCACCTTGAACACTCCCAGGCACACCGCTGACACTCACAGGCACACCGCTGACACTGCCAGGCACACCTCAAACACTGCCAGGCACACCTCTGACACCCCAGGTACACCCCAGACACCCCCAGGCACACCCCAGACACCCCAGGCACACCTCAGACACCCAAGTGCATCTCACACCCAAGGCATCTCTGACACTCCCAAGTGCACCTTGACACTCCCAGGCAAACCTCTAACACCCCAGGTACACCCTAGACACTTCCAGGCACACCGCTGATACTGCCAGGTACACTCAAACACTGCCAGGCACACCTCAGACACTGCCAGGCACACCTCAGACACTGCCAGGCACACCTCAGACACCCAAGGTGCACCTCTACCCAAGTGCACCTCTGACACCCCAGGCAAACCCCAACACTCCCCAGGCACACCCCTCAGACACTCTCCAGGCACACCGGTGACACCCCAGGCACAACCTCCTGACACCCCAGGCACACCCCTAACACTCCCACACCTGACACCCCAGGCACACCTCCGACACCCCAGGTACACTCTACACCCCAGGCACACCTCCGACACCCCAGGCACACCCTGACACCCCAGGCACACCTCCAACACTTCAGGCACACCTCCTGACACTCCCAGGCACACCCTCAGACACTCCCAGGCCACCTCTGACACTCCCAGGCACACCTCTGACACTTCCAGCACACCCTGACACTCCCAGGCACAACCTCAGACACTCCCAGGTACACCTCAGACACTGCCAGGCACACCTCTGACACTGGCACACCTCAGACACCCCAGGTGCACCTTTAACCCTGGGCACCCTCTGACACTCCCAGGCACACCTCTGACACCCCAGGCACACCCTCAGACACTCCAGGCACACCTCTGACACTCCCAGGTACACCTCCTGACACTCCAGGTACTCCCTCTGACACCCCTGATACACCTCTGACACTCCCAGGTACACCTCAGACACCCCAGGCACACCGCTGACACTCCCAGGTACACCTCTGACACTCCCACACACCTCTGACACTCCCAGGTACACCTCCTGACACTCCCAGGCAACTCCGACACCCCAGGTACACCTGACACCCCAGGTACACCTCAGACACCCTCGGCACACCTCTCACTCCCAGGTACACCTCTGACACTCCAGGCACTCCTCTGACACCCCTGGCACTCCTCTGACACTCCCAGGTACACCCTCAGACACCCTGCACACCACAGACACCCCAAGTACACCTCACATACCCCCAGCACACCCTGACCCTAGGCACACCTCCTGACACTCCATGCACACCTCCGACACCCCAGGCACCCCTGACACCCCAGGTACTCCCACTGACACCCCCTGGCACACCCCTGACACCCCAGGCACACCTCTGACACTCCCACACTTTGACACCCCAGGCACACCTCAGACACTTCCACACCGCTGACACTGCCAGGTACACCAAACACTGCCAGGTACACATCAGACACTGCCAGGCACACCTCAGACACTCCCAGGTACACCTCTCAGACACCCAAGGTGCACCTCTGACACTCCCAAGTGCCCTCCTGACACTCCCAGGCAAACTCTAACACCCCAGGCACACCTCAGACACTTCCAGGCACACCGCTGACACCCCAGGCACACCTCTGACACTCCCAGGCACACCTCTGACACTCCCAGGTACAACCTCCGACACTCCCAGGACACTCTGACACCCATGCACTCCACTGACACTCCCAGGTACACCTCCGACACCCCAGGTACAACTTCGACACTCGGCAAACCTCCGATACCCTAGGTACACCGCTGACACTCCCAGGTACACCTCTGACACTCCCAAGTACACCTCTGACACTCCCAGGTACACCTCCGACACTCCCAGGCACACCTCTGACACTCCCAGGTACCCACTGACACTCCCAGTCCACCTCCGACACTCCCAGGCACAACTGACACCCCAGGTAAACCTCCGATACTCCTAGGCACACCTCTGACACCCCAGTACACCTCTGACACCCCATGTACACCCTGACACCCTGCACACCCCAGACACGCCCAGGCACACCTCCCTGACACCCCAGGCACACCCAGACACTCAGTACACCTCTGACACCTGCAGGCACACCCTCTGACACTCCCAGGTACTCCCTGACACTCCCAGGCACACCGCTGACAACCCCCAGGTACACCTCTGACACTCCAGGTACACCTCCGACACTCCCCTGTACACCTCTGACACTCCAGGCACACCTCTGACACTGCCAGGTACACTGTACCCCTTGGTACACCCCAAGTACCCCAGGTACACCCTCATATACTCCTGCCACCTTAAGCACTCCTGGTACTCCACTGACACTCACTGGTACACCTCTGACAATTTGGTGTACTCCTCTGACACTCCCTGGTTCACCTCTGAGACTCCCAGGTACACCTCTGACACTCGTACGCCCTATTATTCCCAGGTACACCTCCGATATTCCCAGGCACACCTCTGGACACTTGTGTGCCAATTCCTGTGACACTCCCAGGTACACTGCTGACACACCTGGTGTGCACACCTCTGACACTCCCAAGTACACCTCTCGACACTCCCTGCGTACACCTACGACACCCCAGGTACAACCTGACACTCCCAGGCAAACCTCCGATACTCCTAAGTAAAACCTCTCTGACACCCCGGCACACCCCCTGACACCCTAGGCATTCCTGACACCCCCGGGTACACCTCCCCGGACACCCCAGTATTCCTCTCTGAACTCCCAGGTACACCGCTGACACTCCCAGGTACACCTCCGACATTCCTAGCCATACCTCTACACCCCAGGTACACTTCCCGACACCTCCCAGGTACACCTTTGACACTCCAGGTACACCTCCAACACTCTCAGGTACACTCTGCACTCCCAGGTACACCTCCCAGACACTCCTGGTACACTTCACACTCCCAGGTACACCTCCGACACTCCCAAGTACACCTCTCTGGACACTTGCGGTACAATTCTGACACTCCCAGGTACAATTCCTTTGACACTTGCATGGGCCTTGACACTCCCAGGTACTCCACTGACATTCCCTGTACAATTCCTCTGACACCCTAAGTAGGTGCCACTGCCGACATGGCCAGGGCCACCTCCGACACTCCTGTGCGGCCACCCCTCCGACACTGCTGGGCACACTTCTTACACTCCCTGGTACACCCCTGACACTCCTGCACACCTCTGGCACTCCCAGGTACACTCTCTGACACTCCCAGGTACACCTCGTGGCCACTCCCAGGTACACCGCAGATACTCCTGTGTACACCTCTCGACACTCCCAGGTACACCTCCGGACACACTCTGGTACACTCTGACACTCCCAGGTACACCTCTGACATTCCCAGGTACACCTCTGGACACCCCAGGTACACCTGGACACCCCAGGTACTCCACTGACATTCCCTTGGTACACCTCTGACACCCCAGGTACATCTCTGACACTCCCAGGTACACCTCTCTGACACTCCCAGGTACTCCACTGACACTCCTGGTACAACCCTGACACTTGCAGGCCACCTCTGACACTCCCAGGTACACCACAGGCACTCCCAGGTACACTTCTCACACTCCCAGGTACACCTCTGGACACTCCAGTACTCTCTGTCACTCCCTGGGTCCACCTGTACACTCCCAGGTACACACACCGCTGACACTCACAGGCCAACGCTGACACTGCCAGGTACACCTCAAACACCGCTGTGGCACACCTCTGACACTCCCAGGTACACCCTCAGACACCCCAGGTACAACCTCAGACACCCCAGGCACACCTCAGACACCCAAGGTGCATTCCCATACCCAAGGTGCATCTCTGACACTCCCTGGGCGCACCCCTGACACTCCCAGGCAAACCCCAACACTCCCAGGTACACCCTCAGACACTTCCCAGGCACACCGCTGATACCGCCAGCCAGGTACACCCCAAACACTGCCAGGTACACCTCAGACACTGCCAGGTACACCCCAGACACTGCCAGGTACACCAGACACCCAAGGTGCACCCCGACACCCCAAGCACCTCTGACACCCCAGGCAAACCTCTAACACTCCCAGGTACACCTCAGACACTTCCAGGTACCCGGTGACACCCCAGGTACACCTCCTGACACCCCAAGCACACCCTCACACTCCCCACACCTCCGACACCCCAGGCACACCTCCGACACTCCCAGGCACACTTCTACACCCCAGGCACACCTCCGACACTAGGTACACCTCTGACACCCCAGGCACACCTCCAACACTCCCCCAGGTACACCTCTGACACTCCCAGGTACACCCTAGACACTCCCCAGGTACACCTTGCACTCCCAGGTACACTTTTCACACTCCCAGGTACACCTCTGACACTCCCAGGTTCACCTTTGACACTCCCAGGTACACCTCTGACACTCCCAGGTACACCCGACACTCCCAGGTACACCTCCGACATTCCCAGCTAC
>NW_024746537.1:0-1587 GCF_018991925.1 Homarus americanus | reverse complement strand
TGGAGTGAGAAGAACAAACAATATTATGTAGAGTGAAGGAAGGACATGTGGTGATCTGGAGTATTGTGTAGGGGTGAGAGAAGGACTTGTAGTATTGTGTAGAAGTGAGGGAAGGACTTGTAGTATTGTGTAGGAGTGAGGGAAGGACATGTAGTATTGTGTAGAAGTGAGGGAAGGACTTGTAGTATTGTGTAGGAGTTAGGGAAGGACATGTAGTATTGTGTAGAAGTGAGGGAAGGACTTGTAGTATTGTGAAGGAGTTAGGGATGGACTTGGTATGTTGTGTGTGGAGTGAGAGAATTTCGTAGCAAATGCTCTATCTCATTCACCAGACTGAAAAAAAATTGTTAAAGGAGTTTATTAAAGCACTGAATATTTTTGATTGAGAGGTAATTACACTGCTTCTTCAGTAGGTGGGACTACATTTTATATGTTCCTGTATGTAAACATTGTCTAGTATGTTATATATATTAATTTATAATAAGTATGTAATAAGTAAATTAGCTTAACGTTGTGCATTTGTTAGGTAAAATAGTATGGTAATTGGCGGCATAGTATCCACATTGTGTGGCCGGCAAGTGCAGGGAGGTAGACGAGCCTGGCTGGTGATAGTGTGGTACATTTGGTCGGCCTCAGGATATATTTATATGGAGATAAGTGATGTATACTTTTACTTTTCTAGTGTATGGTGAGGCTGAGGTTTGGGTTTGGGTTAATTTAGGCTGTGGTCATCTGTACTGTACTTAAATTGTTCCTTGACTTGACCTTTGTTTGTGGTCTCTTAACTTTATAATGCTAAGTTATGCATTTCATGATTCATCTTCAACATGATACCTATATTTTGAGTTAATTTGAGGGTTATTATTGAGAACCTGGTGGAGTATTGTGTAGGAGTGAGGGAAGGACTTGCAGTTTTGTGTAGGAGTGGGGGAAGGACTTGCAGGGTTGTGCAGGAATGAGGGAAGGACTTGCAGTGTTGTGTAGGAGGGAGGGAAGGACTTGTAGTATTTTGTAGGAGTGAGGGAAGGACTTGTAGTTTTGTAGGAGTGAGGGAAGGACTTGTATTATTGTGTAGGAATGAGGGAAGGACTTGTAGTTTTGTGTAGGAGTGAAGGAAAGACTTTTAGTATTGTGTAGGAGTGAGGGAAGGACTCGTAGTATTGAGTAGGAGTGAGGGAAGAAATTGTAGTATTGTGTAGGAGTGAGGGATGGACTTAGTATGCTGTGCAGGAGTGAGGGAAGGACTTGTAGTTTTGTGTAGGAGTGAGAGAAGGACTTGTAGTTTTTTAGGAGTGAGGGACGGACTTGTAGTTTTGTGTAGGAGTGAGGGAAGGACTTGTAGTTTTGTCTAGGATTGAGGGATGGACTTGTAGGTGGGTGTATGAGTAAGGGAAGGAATTGTAGTGTTGTGTATAAGTGAGGGAAGGACTTGTGGTGTTGTGTGTAGTGAGAGAAGGACTTTTAGTGTGGTGTATGAGTGACGAAAGGACTTGTAGTGTGGTGTAGGGTGAGGAAGGACTTGAGTGCGGTGTAGGGGTGAGGGAAGGACTTGTAGTGTTGTGTAGGGTGAGGGAAGGACTTGTATAG
>NW_024746536.1:0-29321 GCF_018991925.1 Homarus americanus | reverse complement strand
TCGATGAGGGCTTTGTTATACTCAACCAGAGGACTTTGCTATACTCGATCAGTGGACTTTGTTATACTCAATCAGGGGACTTTGTTTTACACAATCAGGGGGCTTTGTTATACTCGATGAGGGGATATGTTACACTCGATCAGGGTCTTTGTTATATTGGACCAGGGGACTTTGTTATACTCGATCAGGGACTTTGTTATACTCGATCAGGGGACTTTGTTATACTCGTCCAGGGGGCTTTCTTATACTCGATCAGGGGACTTTGTTATACTCGATCAGGGGACTTTGTTATACTCGAGCAGAGGACTTTGGTATATTCGATCAGGGGATATGTTATACTCGATCAGGGGACTTTGTTATACTTGATTAGGGGACTTTGTTATACTCGATCATGGGACATTGTTATACTCGACCAGGGGACTTTGTTAGACTCGAACAGGGGACTTTGTTATACTCGATTAGGGGCCTTTTTTGACTCGATCAGAGGCCTTTGTTGTACCGGATCAGGGGACTTTCTTATACCCGATCAAGGGACTTTTTATACTCGAGCAGGGGGCTTTGTTATACTCGATGATGGGACTTTGTTATATTCGATGAGGAGGATTTGTTATACTCGATCAGGGGACTTTGCTATACTCGACCAGGGGACTTTGCTATACTCGACCAGGGGACTTTTTTATACCTGACCAATGGACTTTGTTATACTAGATGAGAGGCCTTTGTTATACTTGATCAATGGACTTTGTTATACTCAATGAGGACTTTTGTTATACTCGATCAGGGGACTTTTTTATATTCGACCAGAGGACTTTGTTATACTCGATCAGGGGATATGTTATACTCGATCACTGGACTTGTTATACTCGATTAGGGGCCGTTGTTTTACTCGATGAGGGGGCTTTGTTATATTCGACCAGGGGTCTTTTTTATACTTGATCAGCGAACTTTGTTATACTCAACCAGGGGACTTTTTCAAAATTAAACAGGGGACTTTGTCATACTCGATCAGGGGAATTTTGTTATACTCGATCAGGGGATACTTTATATTCGATCAGGGGACTTTGTTATACTCAACCAGAGGACTTTGTTATACTCGATCAGGGGACTTTGTTATACTCGATCAGGGGACTTTGTTATACTCGATCAGGGGACTTTGTTATACTCAATCACGGGACTTTGTTATGCTCGATCAGGGGACTTTGTTATACTCAACCAGAGGACTTTGTTATACTCGATCAGGGGACTTTGTTATACTCAATCAGGGACTTTGTTATACTTTATCAGGGACTTTGTTATACACGATCAGGGACTTTGTTATACTCAATCAGGGGACTTTGTTATTCTCAACCAGAGGACTTTGTGATACTCGATCAGGGGACTTTGTTATACTCGATCAGGGGACTTTGTTATAATTTCGATCATGGACTTGTTATACTCAATCAGGGACTTTGTTATACTCAATCAGGGGACTTTGTTATACTCGATCAGGAGACTTTGTTATACTCAACCAGAGGACTTTTGTTATACTCTGATCATGGGACTTTGTTATATCAATCAGGAGACGTTGTTATACTCGATGAGGGGATATGTTATACTCGATCAGGGTCTTTGTTATATTGGACCAGGGGACTTTGTTATACTCGATCAGGGACTTTGTTATACTCGATCAGGGGACTTTGTTATACTTGTCCTGGGGGCTTTGTTATACTCGATCAGGGGACTTTGTTATACTCGATTAGGGACTTTGTTATACTCGACAAGGGGACTTTTTTATACTATACCAATGGACTTTGTTATACTCGATGAGGGGCCTTTGTAATACTCAATCAGGGGACTTTGTTATACTCGATAAGGGGACTTTGTTATACTCGACGAGGGGAATTTGTTATACGCGATAAGGGGACTTTGTTAGACTCGAACAAGGGACTTTGTTATACTCGACCAGGAGACTTTGTTATACTCGATTAGGCGGCTTTGTTATACTCGATGAGGGGACTTTGTTATACTCGATGAGAGGCCTTTGTTATACTCGAGCTGGGGCCTTTGTTATACTAGATCAGGGGACTTTGTTATACTTGACCAATGGACTTTGTTATACTCGATGAGGGTCCTTTGTTATACTCGGTCTGGGGACTTTGTTATACTCGAGCAGGGGACTTTGTTATACTCGATTAGGGGACTTTGTTATCCTCGACCAGGGGACTTTCTTATACTTGACTAATGGATTTTGTTATACTCAATGAGGGGCCTTTGTTATACTCGATCAGGGGACTTTGTTATACTCGACCAGTGGACTTTGTTATATGCGATCAGGGGACTTTTTTATATTCGATGAGGGGGCTTTGTTATACTCGACAAGGGGACTTTGTTATACTTGATTAGGGGACTTTGTTATACTCGATCAGGGGACTTTGTTATACTCAATCAGGGGACTTTGTTATACTCGAATAGGGGCCTTTATTATACTCGATGAGGGGGCTTTGTTATACTCGACCAGGGGACTTTGCTATACTCGAGCAGAGGACTTTGGTATATTCGATCAGGGGATATGTTATACTTGATCAGGAGACTTTGTTATACTTGATTAGGGGACTTTATTATACTCGATCAGGGGACTTTGTAATACTCGATCAGAGACTTTGTTATACCAGACCAGGGGCCTTTGTTATACTCGATTAGAAAACTTTGTTATACTCAACCAGGGGACTTTGCTATACTCCACCAGGGACTTTGTTATACTCGATCAGGGGATATGTTATACTCGATCAGGGGACTTTGTTATACTCGGTTCAGGGGTCTTTGTTATACTCGTCCAGTGGGCTTTGTTATACTAGGATCAGGGGACTTTGTTATACACGATCAAGGGACTTTGTCTTACTCGATGAGGGCCCTTTGTTATACTCGACCAGGGGACTTTGTTATAATCGATCAGGGGACTTTGTTATGCTCGATCTGGGTACTTAGTTATACTGCGCCAGGAGACGTTGTTATACTCGATGAGGGGATATGTTATACTCGATCAGGGTCTTTGTTATATTGGACCAGGGGACTTTGTTATACTCGATCAGGGACTTTGATATACTCGATCAGGGGACTTTGTTATACTCGTCCAGGGGACTTTGTTATACTCGGTTCAGGGGTCTTTGTTATACTCGTCCAGTGGGCTTTGTTATACTAGGATCAGGGGACTTTGTTATACTCGATCAAGGGACTTTGTCTTACTCGATGAGGGCCCTTTGTTATACTCGACCAGGGGACTTTGTTATAATCGATCAGGGGACTTTGTTATGCTCGATCAGGGTACATAGTTATACTGCGCCAGGAGACGTTGTTATACTCGATGAGGGGACTTTGTTATACTCAACCAGAGGACTTTGCTATACTCGATCAGTGGACTTTGTTATACTCAATCAGGGGACTTTGTTATACTCGATGAGTGGGCTTTGTTATACTCGATGAGGGGGCTTTGTTATACTCGACCAGGGGACTTTGTTATACTCGACCAGGGGACTTTGTTATACTCAATCAGGGGACTTTGTTTTACACAATCAGGGGCTTTGTTATACTCGATGAGGGGATATGTTATACTCGATCAGGGTCTTTGTTATATTGGACCAGGGGACTTTGTTATCCTCGATCAGGGACTTTGTTATACTCGATCATGGGACTTTGTTATACTCGTCCAGGGGTCTTTGTTATACTCGATCAGGGGACTTTGTTATACTCGATCAGGGGACTTTGTTATACTCGAGCAAAGGACTTTGGTATATTCGATCAGGGGATATGTTATACTCGATCAGGGGACTTTGTTATACTTGATTAGGGGACTTTGTTATACTCGATCATAGGACATTGGTATACTCGACCAGGGGACTTTGTTAGACTCGAACAGGGGACTTTGTTATACTCGATTAGGGGCCTTTTTTGACTCGATCAGAGGCCTTTGTTGTACTCGATCAGGGGACTTTCTTATACCCGATCAAGGGACTTTTTTATACTCGAGCAGGGGGCTTTGTTATACTCGATGATGGGACTTTGTTATATTCGATGAGGAGGATTTGTTATACTCGATCAGGGGACTTTGCTATTCTCGACCAGGGGACTTTGCTATACTCGACCAGGGGACTTATTTATACCTGACCAATGGACTTTGTTATACTAGATGAGAGGCCTTTGTTATACTTGATCAATGGACTTTGTTATACTCAATGAGGGACCTTTGTTATACTCGATCAGGGGACTTTTTTATATTCGACCAGAGGACTTTGTTATACTCGATCAGGGGATATGTTATACTCGATCACTGGACTTGTTATTCTCGATTAGGGGCCGTTGTTTTACTCGATGAGGGGGCTTTGTTATATTCGACCAGGGGTCTTTTTTATACTTGATCAGCGAACTTTGTTATACTCAACCAGGGGACTTATTCAAAATTAAACAGGGGACTTTGTCATACTCGATCAGGGGAATTTTGTTATACTCGATCAGGGGATATGTTATATTCGATCAGGGGACTTTGTTATACTCAACCAGAGGACTTTGTTATACTCGATCAGGGGACTTTGTTATACTCGATCAGGGGACTTTGTTATACTCGATCAGGGGACTTTGTTATACTCAATCACGGGACTTTGTTATGCTCGATCAGGGGACTTTGTTATACTCAACCAGAGGACATTGTTATACTCGATCAGGGGACTTTGTTATACTCAATCAGGGGACTTTGTTATACTCGATCAGGGGACGTTGTTATACGATCAGGGGACTTTGTTACTTATACTCAATCAGGGGACTTTGTTATACTCAGCCAGAGGACTTTGTGATACTCGATCAGAGGACTTTGTTATACTCGATCGAGGACTTTGTTATACTCGATCAGGGGACTTTGTTATTCACGATCAGGGGACTTTGTTATTCACGATCAGGGGACTTTGTTATACTCGATCATAGGACTTGGTTATACTCGATGAGGGGACTTTGTTATACTTGATCAAGGAACTTTGCTATACTCGATCAGGTTCGTTTGGTATACTCGATCAGAGGACTTTGTTATACTCGATCAGGGGACTTTGTTATACTCGATTAGGGACTTTGTTATACTCGATCAGGGGACTTTGTTATACTGATCTAGGGACTTTGTTATACTCGATCAGGAACCATTGTTATACTCGATCAGGTGACTTTGTTATACTCGACCAGAATTGCTTTGTTATACTCGATCAAGGACTTTGTTATACTCGAACTGGGGACTTTGTTATATACTCGACGCCAGGGACTGTTATACTCAATCAGAGGACTTTGTTATGCTCGATCAGGGGACTTTGTTATACTCAACCAGAGGACTTTTCCATTTATACTCGATCAGGAGACTTTTTGTTATACTCAATCAGGGACTTTGTTATACTCCATCAGGGGACTTTTTTATACTCGACCAGAGGACTTTGTTATACTCGATCAGGGGACTTTGTTATACTCAATCAGGGGACTTTGTTATACTCGATCTGGGGACTTTGTTATACTCGACCAGGGGACTTTCTTATACTTGACCAATGGACTTTGTTATACTCAATGAGGGGCCTTTGTTATACTCGATCAGGTGACTTTCTTATACTCGACCAGGGGACTTTGTTATATGCGATCAGGGGACTTTTTTATACTCGATCAGGGGTCTTTGTTATACTCAACCAGAGGACTTTCCTATACTCGATGAGGGGACTTTGTTATACTCAATCCGGGGACTTTGTTATACTCGATGAGGGGCCTTTGTTATACTCGATGAGGGGGCTTTGTGATACTCGACCAGGGGACTTTGTTATACTCGACCAGGGGACTTTGTTATACTCGATCAGGGGACTTTGTTATACTCGATCTGGGGACTTTGTTATCCTCGATCAGGCGACTTTGTTATTCTCGGCGAGGGGACTTTGTTATACTCGATCAGGGGACTTTGTTATACTCGATCTGGGGACTTTGTTATACTCGACCAGGGGACTTTCTTATACTTGACCAATGGACTTTGTTATACTCAATGAGGGGCTGTTGTTATACTCGATCAGGTGACTTTCTTATACTCGACCAGGGGACTTTGTTATATGTGATCAGGGGATTTTATATACTCGATCAGGGGACTTGTTATACTCAACCAGAGGACTTTGCTATACTCGATCAGGGGACTTTTTTTTCTCGATCAGGGGACTTTGTTATACTAGAACAGGGACTTTGTTATACTCGATCAGGGGACTTTGTTATACTCGTCCTGGGGGCTTTGTTATACTCGATCAGGGGACTTTGTTATACTCGATTAGGGACTTTGTTATACTCGACAAGGGGACTTTTTTATATTATACCAATGGACTTTGTTATACTCGATGAGGGGCCTTTGTTATACTCGATCTGGGGACTTTGTTATACTCGAGCAGAGGACTTTGGTATATTCGATCAGGGGATATGTTATACTCGATCAGGGGACTTCGTTATACTTGATTAGGGGACTTTGTTATACTCGATCAGGGGACATTGTTATACTCGATCAGGAGCCTTTGTTATACTCGATCACCGGACTTTGTTATATTCGATAAGGGGTCTTTGTAATACTCGATAAGGAGAATTTGTTATACTCGATAAGGGGACTTTGTTAGGCTCGAACAGGGGACTTTGTTATACTCGACCAGGGGACTTTGTTATACTCGTTTAGGCGGCTTAGTTATACTCGATCAGGTGACTTTGTTATACTCGATGAGGGGCTTTTCTTATACTTGATCAGGGGCCTTTGTTATACTAGATCAGTGGACTTTGTTATACTCGATTAGGGTTTTTTTGACTCGATCAGGGGCCTTTGTTATACTCGATCAGGGGACTTTCTTATACCCGATCAAGGGACTTTCTTATACTCGAGCAGGGGGCTTTGTTATACTCGATGATGGGACTTTGTTATATTCGATGAGGAGGATTTCTTATACTCGATCAGGGGACTTTGCTATACTCGACCAGGGGCCTTTGTTATACTCGATCACCGGACTTTGTTATACTCGATAAGGGGTCTTTGCAATACTCGATAAGGGGAATTTGTTATACTCGATAAGGGGACTTTGTTAGACTCGAACAGGAGACTTTGTTATACTCGACCAGGGGACTTTGTTATACTCGATTAGGCGGCTTAGTTATACTCGATCAGGTGACTTTGTTATACTCGATGAGGGGCTTTTCTTATACTTGATCAGGGGCCTTTGTTATACTAGATCAGTGGACTTTGTTATACTCGATTAGGGGCCTTTTTTGGACTCGATCAGGGGCCTTTGTTATACTCGATCAGGTGACTTTCTTATACCCGATCAAGGGACTTTCTTATACTCGAGCAGGGGGCTTTGTTATACTCGATGATGGGACTTTGTTATATTCGATGAGGAGGATTTGTTATACTCGATCAGGGGACTTTGCTATACTCGACCAGGGGACTTTGCTATACTCGACCAGGGGACTTTTTTATACCTGACCAATGGACTTTGTTATACTAGATGAGAGGCCTTTGTTATTCTTGATCAATGGACTTTGTTATACTCAATGAGTGACTTTTGTTATACTCGATCAGGGGACTTTTTTATACTCGACCAGAGGACTTTGTTATACTCGATCAGATGATATGTTATACTCGATCACTGGACTTTGTTATACTCGATTAGGGGCCTTGTTTTACTCGATGAGGGGGCTTTGTTATATTCGACCAGGGGACTTTTTTATACTTGATCAGGGAACTTTGTTATAGTCAACCAGGGGACTTTTTCAAAATTAAACAGGGGACTTTGTCATACTCGATCAGGGGAATTTTGTTATACTCGATCAGGGGATATGTTATATTCGATCAGGGGACTTTGTTATACTCAACCAGAGGACTTTGTTATCCTCGATCAGGGGACTTTGTTATACTCCGCCAGGGAACTTTGTTATACTCGATCAGGGGACTTTGTTCTACTCGATCTGGGTACTTTGTTATACTCGACCAGGGGACTTTCTTATACTTGACCAATGGACTTTGTTATACTCAATGAGGGGCCTTTGTTATACTCGATCAGGTGACTTTCTTATACTCGACCAGGGGACTTTGTTATATGTGATGTGGGGACTTTTTTATACTCGATCAGGGGACTTGTTATACTCAACCAGAGGACTTTGTTATACTCGATCAGGGGACTTTGTTATACTCAATCCGGGACTTTGTTATACTCGATGAGGGGCCTTTGTTATACTCGATGAGGGGGCTTTGTGATACTCGACCAGGGGACTTTGTTATACTCGACCAGGGGACTTTGTTGTACTCGATCAGGGGACTTTGTTATATTCGATCAAGGGACTTTTGTTTTCTCGATCAGGGGACTTTGTTATACTTGACGAGGGGCCTTTGTTATACTCGATCACCGGACTTTGTTATACTCGATGAGGGTCCTTTGTTATACTCGGTCTGGCGACTTTGTTATACTCGAGCAGGGGACTTTGTTATACTCCATCAGGGGACTTTTTTATACTCGACCAGAAGACTTTGTTATACTCGATTAGGGGACTTTGTTATACTCGACCAGGGGACTTTCTTATACTTGACCAATGGATTTTGTTATACTCAATGAGGGGCCTTTGTTATACTCGATCAGGGGACTTTGTTATACTCGACCAGTGGACTTTTTTATTCTCGACCAGAGTACTTTGTTATACTCGATCAGGGGACTTTTTTATACTTGACCAAATGGACTTTGTTATACTCAATGAGGGGCCTTTGTTATACTCGTTCAGGGGACTTTGTTATACTCGACCAGGGGGCTTTGTTATATACGATCAGGGGACTTTTTTATACTCCATCAGGGACTTTGTTATACTCAACCAGAGGACTTTGTTATACTCGACCAGGGGACTTTGTTATATACGATCAGGGGACTTTTTTATACTCCATCAGGGACTTTGTTATACTCAACCAGAGGACTTTGTTATACTCGATCAGGGGACTTTGTTTTACTCAATCAGGGGACTTTCTTTTACTCGATTAGAGACCTTTGTTATACTCGATCATTGGACTTTGTTATACTCGACAAGGGGACTTTTTTATAATTAATCAGGGGTCTTTGTCATACTCGATCAGTGGACTTTCCTATATTTGACCAATGGACTTTGCTATACTCGATGTGGGACTTTTGTTATACTCGATCAGGGGACTTTGTTATACTCGACCAGGGGACTTTGTTATACTCGATCAGGGGACTTTGTTATACTCGAGCAGAGGACTTTGGTATATTCGATCACGGGATATGTTATACTCGATCAGGGGACTTTGTTATACTTGATTAGGGGACTTTGTTATTCTCGATCAGGGGACTTTGTAATACTCGATCAGAGGACTTTGTTATACTCGACCCGGGGCCTTTGTTATACTCGATTAGAAAACTTTGTTATACTCGACCCGGGGACTTTGTTATACTCCACCAGGGACTTTGTTATACTCGATCAGGGGATATGTTATACTCGATCAGGGGACTTTGTTATGCTTGGATCAGCGGTCTTTGTTATACTCGTCCGGTGGGCTTTGTTATAATAGGATCAGGGGACGTTGTTATACTCGATCAGGGGACATTGTCTTACTCGATGAGGGCCCTTTGTTATACTCGACCAGGGGACTTTGTTATAATCGGTCAGGGGACTTTGTTATGCTCGATCTGGGGACTTTGTTATACTGCGCCAGGAAACGTTGTTATGCTCGATGAGGGGATACGTTATACTCGATCAGGGGACTTTGTTATACTGGACCAGGAGACTTTGTTATACTCGATCAGGGGACTTTGTTATTTTCGACCAGAGGCCTTTGTTATACTTGGTCAGGAGACTTTGTTATGCTCGATCTGGGGACTTTGTTATACTGGGTCAGGAAACGTTGTTATACTCGATCAGGGGATATGTTATACTCGATCAGGGGACTTTGTTATACTGGACCATGGGGTCTTTGTTATACTCGTCCAGGGGGCTTTGTTATATTAGGATCAGGGGACTTTGTTATTCTCGACCAGGGAACTTTGTTATACTGGGCCTGGAGACTTTGTTATACTCGATCAGGGGATATGTTAGACTCGATCATGGGACTTTTTAATACTGGACCAGGGGACTTTGTTATACTCGATTAGGGGACTTTGTTATACTCGCTCTGGGGACTTTGTTATAGTCGATCAGGGGACTTTATTATGCTCAATCTGGTGACTTTGTTATACTGGGCCTGGAGACTTTGTTATACTCGATCAGGGGATATGTTAGACTCGATCATGGGACTTTGTTATACTGGACCAGGGGACTTTGTTATACTCGATCAGGGGAGTTTGTTATACTCGTCTAGGGGGCTTTTTATACACGATCAGGGGACTTTGTAATACTCGATCAGGGGACTTAGTCCTACTCGAACAGGCCCCTTTGCTATTCTCGACCAGGGGACTTTGTTATAATCGATCAGGGGACATTGTTATGCTCGATATGGGGACTTTTTTATACTGGGCCAGGGGACTTTTCTGTACTTGATCAGGGGACTTTCTTATACTGGAACAGGGGACTTTTTTATACCCGATCAGGGGACTTTGTTATACTCGATCAGGGGACTTTGTTATACTCGACCAGGGGACTTTCTTATACATGACCAATGGACTTTGTTATACTCAATGAGGGGCCTTTGTTATACTCGATCAGGTGACTTTCTTATACTCGACCAGGGGACTTTGTTATATGTGATGTGGGGACTTTTTTATACTCGATCAGGGGACTTGTTATACTCAACCAGAGGACTTTGCTATATTCGATCAGGGGACTTTATTATACTCAATCCGGGGACTTTGTTATACTCGATGAGGGGCCTTTGTTATACTCGATGAGGGGGATTTGTGATACTCGATCAGGGGACTTTGTTATACTCGACCAGGGGACTTTGTTATACTCGATCAGGGGACTTTGTTATATTCGATCAAGGGACTTTTGTTTTCTCGATCAGGGGACTTTGTTCTACTTGACGAGGGGCCTTTGTTATACTCGATCACCGGACTTTGTTATACTCGATAAGGGGACTTTGTTATACTCGATAAGGGGAATTTGTTATACGCGATAAGGGGACTTTGTTAGACTCGAACAGGGGACTTTGTTATACTCGACCAGGGGACTTTGTTATACTCGATTAGGCGGATTTGTTATACTCGATGAGGGGACTTTGTTATACTCGATGAGGGGCCTTTGTTATACTCGATCTGGGGCCTTTGTTATACTAGATCAGGGGACTTTGTTATACTTGACCAATGGACTTTGTTATACTCGATGAGGGTCCTTTGTTATACTCGGTCTGGGGACTTTGTTATACTCGAGCAGGGGACTTTGTTATACTCCATCAGGGGACATTTTTATACTCGACCAGAGGACTTTGTTATACTCGATTAGGGGACTGTGTTATACTCGACCAGGGCACTTTCTTATACTTGACTAATGGATTTTGTTATACTCAATGAGGGGCCTTTGTTATACTAGATCAGGGGACTTTGTTATACTCGACCAGTGGACTTTGTTATATGCGATCAGGGGACTTTTTTATATTCGATGAGGGGGCTTTGTTATACTCGACAAGGGGACTTTGTTATACTCAATAAGGGCCTTTGTTATACTCGTTCAGGGACTTTGTTATACTCGACCAGGGGCTTTGTTGTTATATACGATCAGGGGACTTTTTATACTCATCAGGACTTTGTTATACTCAACAGGACTTTGTTATACTCGACCAGGGGACTTTATTGTTATATGATCAGGGGACTTTTATACTCCATCAGGGACTTTGTTATACTCAACAGAGGACTTTGTTATACTCGACCAGGGGACTTTGTTTTACTCAATCAGGGGACTTTGTTTTACTCGATTTGAGACCTTTGTTATACTCGATCAGGGGACTTTGTTATACTCGATAAGGGGACTTTTTTATAATTAATCACGGGTCTTTGTCATACTCGATCAGTGGACTTTCCTATATTTGACCAATGGACTTTGCTATACTCGATGTGGGACTTTTCTTATACTCGATCAGGGGACTTTGTTATACTCGACCAGGGGACTTTGTTATACTCGATCAGGGGACTTTGTTATACTCGAGCAGAGGACTTTGGTATATTCGATAAGGGGATATGTTATACTCGATCAGGGGACTTTGTTATACTTGATTAGGGGACTTTGTTATTCTCTTCAGGGGACTTTGTAATACTCGATCAGAGGACTTTGTTATACTCGACCCGGGGCCTTTGTTATACTCGATGAGAAAACTTTTATTGCTCTCGACGGGGTCTTTGTTATACTCCATCAGGGACTTTTGTTATACTCGATCAGGGGATATGTTATACTCGATCAGGGGACTTTGTTATGCTCGGTTGAGGGTCTTTGTTACTCGTACGGTGGGCTTTTGTTATAATAATGGGATCAAGGGACTTTGTTATACTCGATCAGGACTTTGTCTTATAGTGAGGGCCCTTTGTTATACTCGACCAGGGGACTTTGTTATAATCGATCAGGGGACTTTGTTATGCTCGATCTGGGGACTTTGTTATACTGCGCCAGGAGTCGTTGTTATCCTCGATGAGGGGATACGTTATACTCGATCAGGGGACTTTGTTATACTGGACCAGGAGACTTTGTTATACTCGATCAGGGGACTTTGTTATATTCGACCAGAGGCCTTTGTTATACTTGGTCAGGGGACTTTGTAATGCTCGATGTGGGGACTTTGTTTTACTGGGTCAGGAAACGTTGTTATACTCGATCAGGGGATATGTTATACTCGATCAGGGGACTTTGTTATACTGGACCAGGGGGTCTTTGTTATACTCGTCCAGGGGGCTTTGTTATATTAGGATCAGGGGAATTTGTTATTCTCCACCAGGGAACTTTGTTATACTGGGCCTGGAGACTTTGTTATACTCGATCAGGGGATATGTTAGACTCGATCATGGGACTTTTTTATACTGGACCAGGGGACTTTGTTATACTCGATCAGGGGACTTTGTTATACTCGGTCTGGGGACTTTGTTATAGTCGATCAGGGGACTTTATTATGCTCAATCTGAGGACTTTGTTATACTGGGCCTGGAGACTTTGTTATACTCGATCAGGGGTATGTTATACTCGATCATGGGACTTTGTTATACTGGACCAGGGGACTTTGTTATACTCGATCAGGGGACTTTGTTATTCTCGTCTAGGGGGCTTTTTATACACGATCAGGGGACTTTGTAATACTCGATCAGGGGACTTAGTCCTACTCGAACAGGCCCCTTTGCTATTCTCGACCAGGGGACTTTGTTATAATCGATCAGGGGACATTGTTATGCTCGATATGGGGACTTTTTTATACTGGGCCAGGGGACTTTTCTGTACTTGATTAGGGGACTTTGTTATACTGTACCAGGGGAATTTTTTATACCCGATCAGGGGACTTTGTTATACTCGATCAGGGGACTTTGTTATACTCGATAAGGGGACTTTGTTATACTCGATAAGAGGAATTTGTTATACTCGATCAGGGGACTTTGTCTTACTCGATCAGGGCCCTTTGCTATACTCGACCAGGGGACTTTGTTATAATCGATCAGGGGACTTTGTTATGCTCGATATGGGAACTTTGTTATACAGGGCCAGGGTACTTTTTTATACTCGATCAGGGGACTTTGTTATACTAGTATCAGGGGACTTTGTTATACTGGACCAGGGTACATTGTTATACTCGATCAGGGGACTTTGTTATTCTCGACTAGGGGACTTTGTTATACTCAGTCAGGGACCTTGTTATTATCGATCAGGGGACTTTGTTATGCTCGATTTGGGGACTTTGTTATGCTGGGCCAGGAGACTTTGTTATACTCGATCAGGGATATGTTATACTCGACCAGGGGACTTTGTTATACTGGACCAGGGGACATTGTTATACTCGATCAGGGGACTTTGTTATTCTCGATCAGGGGACTTTGTTATACTCGTCCAGGGGGCTTTGTTATACTCGATCAGGGGACTTTCTTATACTCGATCAGGGGACTTTGTCTTACTCGATCAGGCCCCATGCTATACTCGACCAGGGGACTTTGTTATAATCGATCAGGGGCCTTTGTTATGCTCGATATGGGAACTTTGTTATACTGGGCCAGGGGACTTTTTATGCTCGATCAGGGGACTTTGTTATACTCGATCAAGGGACTTTTGTTATACTCGATCAGGGGACATTGTTATACTCGACCAGGGGCCTTTGTTATACTCGATCACCGGACTTTGTTATACTCGATAAGGGGTCTTTGTAATACTCTATAAGGGGAATTTGTTATACTCGATAAGGGGACTTTGTTAGACTCGAACAGGGGACTTTGTTATACTCGACCAGGGGACTTTGTTATACTCGATTAGGCGGCTTAGTTATACTCGATGAGGTGACTTTGTTATACTCGATGAGGGGATTTTCTTATACTTGATCAGGGGCCTTTGTTATACTAGATCAGTGGACTTTGTTATACTCGATTTGGGGCCTTTTTTGGACTCGATCCGGGGCCTTTGTTATACTTGATCAGGGGAATTTCTTATACCCGATCAAGGGACTTTCTTATACTCGAGCAGGGGGCTTTGTTATACTCGATGATGGGACTTTGTTATATTCGATGAAGAGGCTTTGTTATACTCTACCAGGGGACTTTGCTATACTCGACCAGGGGACTTTGTTATACTCGATCAGGGAACTTGCTATATTCGTCCAGGGGACTTTTTTATACCTGACCAATGGACTTTGTTATACTAGATGAGAGGCCTTTGTTATACTTTATCAATGGACTTTGTTATACTCAATGAGGGACCTTTGTTATACTCGATCAGGGGACTTTTTTATACTCGACCAGAGGACTTTGTTATACTCGATCAGGGGATATGGTATACTCGATCACTGGACTTTGTTATACTCGATTAGGGGCCTTTGTTCTACTCGATGAGGGGGCTTTGTTATATTCGACCAGGGGACTTTTTTATACTCGATCAGGGAACTTTGTTATACTCAACCAGGGGACTTTTTCAAAATTAAACAGGGGACTTTGTCATACTCGATCAGGGGAATTTTGTTATACTCGATCAGAGGATATGTTATATTCGATCAGGGGACTTTGTCATACTTAACCAGAGGACTTTGTTATACTCGATCAGGGGACTTTGTTATACTCGATCTGGGGACTTTGTTATCCTCGATCAGGGCACTTTGTTATACTCGGCCAGGGGACTTTGTTATACTCGATCAGGGGACTTTGTTATACTCGATCTGGGGACTTTGTTATACTCGACCAGGGGACTTTGTTATACTTGACCAATGGACTTTGTTATACTCAATGAGGGGCCTTTGTTATACTCGATCAGGTGACTTTATTATACTCGACCAGGGGACTTTGTTATATGTGATCAGGGGACTTTTTTATACTCGATCAGGGGAATTGTTATACTCAACCAGAGGACTTTGCTATAATCGATCAGGGGACTTTGTTATACTCAATCAGGGGACTTTGTTATACTCGATCAGGGGACTTTGTTATAGTCGATCAAGGGACTTTTTTTTCTCGATCAGGGGACTTTGTTATACTCGACGAGGGGCCTTTGTTATACTCGATCACCGGACTTTGTTATACTCGATAAGGGGACTTTGTTATACTCGACAAGGGGAATTTGTTATACGCGATAAGGGGACTTTGTTAGACTCGAACAGGGACTTTGTTATACTCGATCAGGGGACTTTGTTATACTCGTCCTGGGGGCTTTGTTATACTCGATCAGGGGACTTTGTTATACTCGATTAGGGACTTTGTTATACTCGACAAGGGGACTTTTTTATACTATACCAATGGACTTTGTTATACTCGATGAGGGGCCTTTGTTATACTCGATCTGGGGACTTTGTTATACTCGAGCAGAGGACTTTGGTATATTCGATCAGGGGATATGTTATACTCGATCAGGGGACTTTGTTATACTTGATTAGGGGACTTTGTTATACTCGATCAGGGGACATTGTTATACTCGACCAGGGGCCTTTGTTATACTCGATCACCGGACTTTGTTATACTCGATAAGGGTCTTTGTAATCCTCGATAAGGGGAATTTGTTATACTCGATAAGGGGACTTTGTTAGGCTCGAACAGGGGACTTTGTTATACTCGACCAGGGGACTTTGTTATACTCGATTAGGCGGCTTAGTTATACTCGATCAGGTGACTTTGTTATACTCGATGAGGGCTTTTCTTATACTTGATCAGGGGCCTTTGTTATACTAGATCAGTGGACTTTGTTATACTCGATTAGGGTTTTTTTTGACTCGATCAGGGGCTTTTGTTATACTCGATCAGGGGACTTTCTTATACCCGATCAAGGGACTTTCATATACTCGAGCAGGGGGCTTTGTTATATTCGATGATGGGACTTTGTTATATTCGATGAGGAGGATTTGTTATACTCGATCAGGGGACTTTGCTATACTCGACCAGGGGCCTTTGTTATACTCGATCACCGGACTTTGTTATACTCGATAAGGGGTCTTTGCAATACTCGATAAGGGGAATTTGTTATACTCGATAAGGGGACTTTGTTAGACTCGAACAGGGGACTTTGTTATACTCGACCAGGGGACTTTGTTATACTCGATTAGGCGGCTTAGTTATACTCGATCAGGTGACTTTGTTATACTCGATGAGGGGCTTTTCTTATACTTGATCAGGGGCCTTTGTTATACTAGATCAGTGGACTTTGTTATACTCGATTAGGGGCCTTTTTTGGACTCGATCAGGGGCCTTTGTTATACTCGATCAGGTGACTTTCTTATACCCGATCAAGGGACTTTCTTATACTCGAGCAGGGGGCTTTGTTATACTCGATGATGGGACTTTGTTATATTCGATGAGGAGGATTTGTTATACTCGATCAGGGGACTTTGCTATACTCGACCAGGGGACTTTGCTATACTCGACCAGGGGACTTTTTTATACCTGACCAATGGACTTTGTTATACTAGATGAGAGGCCTTTGTTATACTTGATCAATGGACTTTTTTATACTCAATGAGGGACCTTTGTTATACTCGATCAGGGGACTTTTTTATACTCGACCAGAGGACTTTGTTATACTCGATCAGGGGATATGTTATACTCGATCACTGGACTTTGTTATACTCGATTAGGGGCCGTTGTTTTACTCGATGAGGGGGCTTTGTTATATTCGACCAGGGGACTTTTTTATACTTGATCAGGGAACTTTGTTATAGTCAACCAGGGGACTTTTTCAAAATTAAACAGGGACTTTGTCATACTCGATCAGGGGAATTTTGTTATACTCGATCAGGGGATATGTTATATTCGATCAGGGGACTTTGTTATACTCAACCAGAGGACTTTGTTATACTCGATCAGGGGACTTTGTTATACTCGATCTGGGGACTTTGTTATCCTCGATCAGGGGACTTTGTTATACTCCGCCAGGGAACTTTGTTATACTCGATCAGGGGACTTTGTTATACTCGATCTGGGTACTTTGTTATACTCGACCAGGGGACTTTCTTATACTTGACCAATGGACTTTGTTATACTCAATGAGGGGCCTTTGTTATACTCGATCTGGGGACTTTGTTATACTCGAGCAGAGGACTTTGGTATATTCGATCAGGGGATATGTTATACTCGATCAGGGGACTTTGTTATACTTGATTAGGGGACTTTGTTATACTCGATCAGGGGACATTGTTATACTCGACCAGGTTCCTTTGTTATACTCGATCACCGGACTTTGTTATACTCGATAAGGGGTCTTTGTAATACTCGATAAGGGGAATTTGTTATACTTGTTTAGGGAACTTTGTTAGGCTCGAACAGGGGACTTTGTTATACTCGACCAGGGGACTTTGTTATACTCGTTTAGGCGGCTTAGTTATACTCGATCAGGTGACTTTGTTATACTCGATGAGGGGCTTTTCTTATACTTGATCAGGGGCCTTTGTTATACTAGATCAGTGGACTTTGTTATACTCGATTAGGTTTTTTTTGACTCGATCAGGGGCCTTTGTTATACTCGATCAGGGGACTTTCTTATACCCGATCAAGGGACTTTCTTATACTCGAGCAGGGGGCTTTGTTATACTCGATGATGGGACTTTGTTATATTCGATGAGGAGGATTTGTTATACTCGATCAGGGGACTTTGCTATACTCGACCAGGGGCCTTTGTTATACTCGATCACCGGACTTTGTTATACTCGATAAGGGGTCTTTGCAATACTCGATAAGGGGAATTTGTTATACTCGATAAGGGGACTTTGTTAGACTCGAACAGGGGACTTTGTTATACTCGAAGGGGACTTTGTTATACTCGATTAGGCGGCTTAGTTATACTCGATCAGGTGACTTTGTTATACTCGATGAGGGGCTTTTCTTATACTTGATCAGGGGCCTTTGTTATACTAGATCAGTGGACTTTGTTATACTCGATTAGGGGCCTTTTTTGGACTCGATCAGGGGCCTTTGTTATACTCGATCAGGTGACTTTCTTATACCCGATCAAGGGACTTTCTTATACTCGAGCAGGGGGCTTTGTTATACTCGATGATGGGACTTTGTTATATTCGATGAGGAGGATTTGTTATACTCGATCAGGGGACTTTGCTATACTCGACCAGGGGACTTTGCTATACTCGACCAGGGGACTTTTTTATACCTGACCAATGGACTTTGTTATACTAGATGAGAGGCCTTTGTTATACTTGATCAATGGACTTTGTTATACTCAATGAGGGACCTTTGTTATACTCGATCAGGGGACTTTTTTATACTCGACCAGAGGACTTTGTTATACTCGATCAGGGGATATGTTATACTCGATCACTGGACTTTGTTATACTCGATTAGGGGCCGTTGTTTTACTCGATGAGGGGGCTTTGTTATATTCGACCAGGGGACTTTTTTATACTTGATCAGGGAACTTTGTTATAGTCAACCAGGGGACTTTTTCAAAATTAAACAGGGGACTTTGTCATACTCGATCAGGGGAATTTTGTTATACTCGATCAGGGGATATGTTATATTCGATCAGGGGACTTTGTTATACTCAACCAGAGGACTTTGTTATACTCGATCAGGGGACTTTGTTATACTCGACTGGGGACTTTGTTATCCTCGATCAGGGGACTTTGTTATACTCCGCCAGGGAACTTTGTTATACTCGATCAGGGGACTTTGTTATACTCGATCTGGGGACTTTGTTATACTCGACCAGGGGACTTTCTTATACTTGACCAATGGACTTTGTTATACTCAATGAGGGGCCTTTGTTATACTCGATCAGGTGACTTTCTTATACTCGACCAGGGGACTTTGTTATATGTGATGTGGGGACTTTTTTATACTCGATCAGGGGACTTGTTATACTCAACCAGAGGACTTTGCTATACTCGATCAGGGGACTTTGTTATACTCAATCCGGGGACTTTGTTATACTCGATGAGGGGCCTTTGTTATACTCGATGAGGGGGCTTTGTGATACTCGACCAGGGGACTTTGTTATACTCGACCAGGGGACTTTGTTATACTCGATCAGGGGACTTTGTTATATTCGATCAAGGGACTTTTGTTTTCTCGATCAGGGGACTTTGTTATACTCGACGAGGGGCCTTTGTTATACTCGATCACCGGACTTTGTTATACTCGATAAGGGGACTTTGTTATACTCGATAAGGGGAATTTGTTATATGCGATAAGGGGACTTTGTTAGACTCGAACAGGGGACTTTGTTATACTCGACCAGGAGACTTTGTTATACTCGATTAGGCGGCTTTGTTATACTCGGTCTGGGGACTTTGTTATACTTGACCAATGGACTTTGTTATACTCGATGAGGGTCCTTTGTTATACTCGGTCTGGGGACTTTGTTATACTCGAGCAGGGGACTTTGTTATACTCGATTAGGGGACTTTGTTATTGTCGACTGTTAGATGTTCTGGGTAATAAGTTCTATATACAGGAGAGAACACAAACACCTGTATAGTTTTGTAGGTTCGGTTTACTGGATAAGAGTATGTACACAGAGGGGGGTAGCACTGCTCCCTAGCTAAGGTCCGGGTCAACTACCATAGACGACGTATGGCAAGTGATACATTAGCAGCTTCCATACGTCGCCAGGCACATTAATTAAGCATGTGGGATATGGTAATAACATTGCCACACGCTGCTAGCTAGGCTGAATATAATACATAAATGGAGCACATACATAATATACATACATAATACATAATCCAGCATACATAATATACATACACCTCCCTCCCCCCTATACGCTCATAGCAAAGTCTTGAGCGGACCTTTTCTTCTGGATCCGTTCTGAGCGTCGAGGGACTTCATCACTGGGAAGGGTATGGGACTCAACACTGGTGGCGGGGCCAGCAGAAGGCAGTGTTACGGGGCGGAGAAAACGGCGGTTCCTCCACCACACACGACCACTGGGTAACCGCACCTGGTAGTCCCGTGACCTGCCGAGACCCATGACTACGCCTACTTTGTCCCAACGTAGGGAGGTCGGGTCCTGAACACGGACTTGGGTGCCGACACTCAACCTGGGGAGAGAACTGGCGTGGTCGTTGTAGCGGGCGACGACGTCCTGAACACGTTCGGCGGCTCGGCGATCACAATCCTCTGTCTTGGCCTGCCACTCCTTGGAGAAGGATTGAGGGTGAGCAGGGACACAAGAACCTGGGCAGGGGAGCGTCCGGTGTAGTTAGGTGTGTTGCGGAGTTCAAGAAGACCCTGGTCGAAGGCCTCGCAGTCAATATTCCCAGAAGGGGCCACCTTAAGGATGAGGTGCTTCAAGGATTTGACAGCAGCCTCAGCGTGGCCGTTGGACTGCGGGTAATGGGGCGATGACAACACATGCCGGACTCCCCATCGGTCAAGGAACGCAGCAAAGTCCCGGCTTGTGAACTGAGGCCCTCCGTCGGTTCGCAGGCGTACAGGAACGCCCACGTCACGGAAGTAGTGGCGGAACTTGCTGATGGTGGCGGCAGACGTCGTGTCATTACCGCCCTTGATGACAACCGGCCAACCAGAGAGACGGTCGACGATAACCAGGAAGGACTTTCCTGACACACAGAAAAAGTCGGCCGACACAGACTCAAAGGGGCGGGTGGGGTTGTCGTCACTCATGAAGGGTACCTGCTGCTGGCTGGGTTGTAATACGTGGCGGGGCTTACACACCTGGACAGCATTGGAGATGTCGGGGTCGATGCCAGGCCGGAACACAGTCTGTCGTGCACGTCGTTTGGTGGCCTCAGCTCCACGGTGACTGTCGTGAAGGCGAGCCAAGGCGTGGGGACGTGATGCAGCAGGGACAACTACCGAAGGAGAGGTGTCACTGGCCAGAGGTAGGGGTAGGGCGGCAGCAGGGTAGTTGCTGCTCCCTTCGTGCACCCTGTTGGCGTGTCTTACCTCAAGAATAGGTTTGGGGAAGTCCTGGGAGATGATGGCCAACTCTTGACAATGTCTGTAGGACAGCAAGGGAGTCGGGACACCATTATGCACGTCAATCCAGGCCTGACACGACCTGTTGCCAAAGGTGACATGTGCATAGAGTGAACCCAGGGCTGGGGCCATCTGTGAACCATCTGCCGTGACGCAGAGGTGCTCGGGAGGCGGTCCTAGGTCGCTTGGAGAGAGCCCCAAGCATCGCAAATGCTGGGGACCGATGACTGTAGCATCAGCGCCGGTGTCGGGCAACATCTGAAGAAGGGATGACACACCGCCGTAGGTCACGATGACGCTGATGTACTGGGGGGCTTTGGTCCTGGGATGCGAGGAGTACACCCTCCTAAAATGGGTCGGGCTTTGTCCCGGGTCGTCGTGCCTCTGATTTGGCGACTGTGGGCGGCCCTCACTGGTAGAAGGGCGCCGAAGCTTCCGCCGACGCTGTCCCTTGGGTTCGTGGGTAGGGCAACACTTGTCATAGTGGCCCAGACGGCCGCACACATTGCACTGGACGCGTTTGGCTGGGCACCGTACTGTGAGTGACCAGTGGCCCTTACGGTCACAACTGTTGCAGGTAGACTGAGCAGCTGGACACACCTGTGTTCCGTGCTGCTTACCACAGTTGTTACAAAATGAACCGGGCGTGGACGTGGTGGGCGAAGGCGTAGGAGCAGACTTCTTGTCCTTCTTGTACCGGGAAACAGCGCGTACAGCTGTAGGGGGAGCTCGGATGGCAGAGGTGGCACACCTGGCAGCCTCATAGGAGCGACATATCGTCAACACATCCTGAAGAGAAGAGGAAGAGTCGAGGGAGGTGAGGCGTCGGACAAGTTCCTCGTCCTTAACACCCATCAGGATCACCTGCTTCAACTGGGTCTCCTCGCACTGCTGGTGGTGGCCTAAACATATATCTACCTCTTCCGAGGCTCTCTTAAGACGTACATAAAAGCGTCAAAAGACTCACCCTCCATCTGTCTGCAGCTAAACAATTCCCTCCTGCGCAGAGCTTCATTCTGCTGTCCTTTGATGTGCCGTTGTAGAACGTCCAGTACCTCCTCTACAGACAGCGAAGAGGTTGGGGGTACCTGCAACGTATGTTCTAAGACACGCTGAACTTCCAAGGACAGGCACATACGCAGCTGGATGAGTTGTTTAGGCTGTGACAAACTCTGGAGATCCACCATTGTAGCATAATCAGCCCACCGCCGCCGCCATTCGCGAAAAGTCTGGAAATTTACATCAGGCTCCAAGATGGGCGGCGTTTGAGCTGCTGCTTTAGGTGGGGCTGGGGGGCGTGAAGGAAGCATGGATGAGGTATCTGAACCATTCAGTACCGAGGCAGTGTTAGAGCCAGGGGCTTGGTTAACAGTGAGGCGAGATATCAAGGCTTCAAACCGTGCACTGTCTTCCATTCTCCGTTGGTGGTCTCGTTCTGCCTCTGCTTGCCTTCTGTGCTCATCCGCCAAACGTCTGTGAGCTTCATCCTCGCGTCTCTCATCTCTCATAAACTTCATTAAGGCAATTATCTCTGGAGATAACGCTGAATGGTGAGGTGAAGGGCTGCGCGATGTTGTGGGAGCTGGGCCGGCCTGGTCATCCATCTCTGGGGGACTATCATCCGCTTGACTCATCCAGGCGCTGGGTCCACGGCTACGTAAGGCATGAGACATAACTACTTTATCTGTGTACTGTGTCTTAAATCAGTGTTGACCGGTCAGCCCGTCGTATCAACAAGATTTCAGACAAAAAAATTTAATTAAATACACAGATAAGTAGGTTATATATATAAAATATATATAAGAAACCGCGCGGTCAGCAAGTGTTAGTACATGTATGTGTGTGTGTCCCACGCAAGGAGAGCGTCTCGCCCCAGCTGTGAGGGGGGGTGGAGGCGGCGCTGTGAGGGAGGTGGGTGGAGATAGGAGTAGCTCAGTCGCTCTCTGTAAACGGTCAGAGGAGGGTGCGCTGAGCTCTACACCCCACAAATGCCCAGAACATGCCGTATACCTTGGAAATCCGTTCGAACAAGGTCACACATGAATGGCACGAAACACACAATGCACTAAACACTTCACAGAAAATCACTGTCACTGACACTGCTCAAAGTTGCGAAATTCTTCGAGGGATGACGCGGGGTTGACCCAAGGCGGGGATCCATCAGCCGGCTTTCCACAAACTTGCACTAATCACTCGTAATAATCCAGTAAAACTACGCACTGCGCCATGTTAGATGTTCTGGGTAATAAGTTCTATATACAGGAGAGAACACAAACACCTGTATAGTTTTGTAGGTTCGGTTTACTGGATAAGAGTATGTACACAGAGGTGGGTAGCACTGCTCCCTAGCTAAGGTCCTGGTCAACTACCATAGACGACGTATGGCAAGTGATACATTAGCAGCTTCCATACGTCGCCAGGCACATTAATTAAGCATGTGGGATATGGTAATAACATTGCCACACGCTGCTAGCTAGGCTGAATGAATAATACATAAATGGAGCACGTACATAATATACATACATAATACATAATCCAGCATACATAATATACATACATCGACCAGGGGACTTTCTTATACTTGACCAATGAATTTTGTTATACTCAATGAGGGGCCTTTGTTATACTCGATCAGGGGACTTTGTTATACTCGACCAGTGGACTTTGTTATATGCGATCAGGGGACTTTTTTATATTCGATGAGGGAGCTTTGTTATACTCGACAAGGGGACTTTGTTATACTTGATTAGGGGACTTTGTTATACTCGATCAGGGGACTTTGTTATACTCAATCAGGGGATTTTGTTATACTCGAATAGGGGCCTTTATTATACTCGATGAGGGGGCTTTGTTATACTCGACCAGGGGACTTTGCTATACTCGAGCAGAGGACTTTGGTATATTCGATCAGGGGATATGTTATACTCGATCAGGGGACTTTGTTATACTTGATTAGGGGACTTTATTATACTCGATCAGGGGACTTTGTAATACTCGATCAGAGACTTTGTTATACCAGACCAGGGGCCTTTGTTATACTCGATTAGAAAACTTTGTTATACTCAACCAGGGGACTTTGCTATACTCCACCAGGGACTTTGTTATACTCGATCAGGGGATATGTTATACTCGATCAGGGGACTTTGTTATACTCGGTTCAGGGGTCTTTGTTATACTCGTCCAGTGGGCTTTGTTATACTAGGATCAGGGGACTTTATTATACACGATCAAGGGACTTTGTCTTACTCGATGAGGGCCCTTTGTTATACTCGACCAGGGGACTTTGTTATAATCGATCAGGTTACTTTGTTATGCTCGATCTGGGTACTTAGTTATACTGCGCCAGGAGACGTTGTTATACTCGATGAGGGGATATGTTATACTCGATCAGGGTCTTTGTTATATTGGACCAGGGGACTTTGTTATACTCGATCAGGGACTTTGATATACTCGATCAGGAGACTTTGTTATATTCGTCTAGGGGACTTTGTTATACTCGGTTCAGGGGTCTTTGTTATACTCGTCCAGTGGGCTTTGTTATACTAGGATCAGGGGACTTTGTTATACTCGATCAAGGGACTTTGTCTTACTCGATGAGGGCCCTTTGTTAAACTCGACCAGGGGACTTTGTTATAATCGATCAGGGGACTTTGTTATGCTCGATCTGGGTACATAGTTATACTGCGCCAGGAGACGTTGTTATACTCGATGAGGGGCTATGTTATACTCGATCAGGGTCTTTGTTGTATTGGACCAGGGGACTTTGTTATACTCGATCAGGGACTTTGTTATACTCGATCAGGGGACTTTGTTATACTTGTCCTGGTGGCTTTGTTATACTCGATCAGGGGACTTTGTTATACTCGATTAGGGACTTTGTTATACTCGACAAGGGGACTTTTTTATACTATACCAATGGACTTTGTTATACTCGATGAGGAACCTTTGTTATACTCGATCTGGGGACTTTGTTATACTCGACCAGGGGACTTTGTTATATGCGATCAGGGGACCTTTTTATACTCGATCAGGGGACTTTGTTATACTCAACCAGGGGACTTTGCTATACTCGATCAGTGGACTTTGTTATACTCAATAAGGGGACTTTGTTATACTCGATGAGTGGGCTTTGTTATACTCGATGAGGGGGCTTTGTTATACTCGACCAGGGGACTTTGTTATACTCGACCAGGGGACTTTCTTATACTCGATCAGGGGACTTTGTTTTACACAATCAGTGGGCTTTGTTTTACTCGATGAGGGGATATGTTATACTCGATCAGGGTCTTTGTTATATTGGACCAGGGGACTTTGTTATACTCGATCAGGGACGTTGTTATACTCGATCAGGGGACTTTGTTATACTCGTCCAGGGGGCTTTGTTATACTCGATCAGGGGACTTTGTTATACTCGATCAGGGGACTTTGTTATACTCGAGCAGAGGACTTTGGTATATTCGATCAGGGGATATGTTATAGTCGATCAGGGGACTTTGTTATACTTGATTAGGGGACTTTGTTATACTCGATCAGGGGACATTGTTATACTCGACCAGGGGCCTTTGTTATACTCGATCACCGGACTTTGTTATACTCGATAAGGGGTCTTTGTAATACTCGATAAGGGGAATTTGTTATACTCGATAAGGGGACTTTGTTAGACTCGAACAGGGGACTTTGTTATACTCGACCAGGGGACTTTGTTATACCCGATTAGGCGGCTTAGTTATACTCGATCAGGTGACTTTGTTATACTCGATGAGGGGCCTTTCTTATACTTGATCAGGGGCCTTTGTTATACTAGATCAGTGGACTTTGTTATACTCGATTAGGGGCCTTTTTTGACTCGATCAGAGGCCTTTGTTATACTCGATCAGGGGACTTTCTTATACCCGAGTAAGGGACTTTTTTATACTCGAGCTGGGGGCTTTGTTATACTCGATGATGGGACTTTGTTATATTCGATGAGGAGGATTTGTTATACTCGATCAGGGGACTTTGCTATACTCGACCAGGGGACTTTGCTATACTCGACCAGGGGACTTTTTTATACCTGACCAATGGACTTTGTTATACTAGATGAGAGGCCTTTGTTATACTTGATCAATGGACTTTGTTATACTCAATGAGGGACCTTTGTTATACTCGATCAGGGGACTTTTTTATACTCGACCAGAGGACTTTGTTATACTCGATCAGGGGATATGTTATACTCGATCACTGGACTTGTTATACTCGATTAGGGGCCGTTGTTTTACTCGATGAGGGGGCTTTGTTATATTCGACCAGGGGTCTTTTTTATACTTGATCAGCGAACTTTGTTATACTCAACCAGGGGACTTTTTCAAAATTAAACAGGGTCTTTGTCATACTCGATCAGGGTGAATTTTGTTATACTCGATCAGGGGATATGTTATATTCGATCAGGGGACTTTGTTATACTCAACCAGAGGACTTTGTTATACTCGATCAGGGGACTTTGTTATACTCGATCAAGGGACTTTGTTATACTCGATCAGGGGACTTTGTTATACTCAATCACGGGACTTTGTTATGCTCGATCCTGGGACTTTGTTATACTCAACCAGAGGACATTGATATACTCGATCAGGGGACTTTGTTATACTCAATCAGGGGACTTTGTTATACTCGATCAGGGGACGTTGTTATACTCGATCAGGGGACTTTGTTATACTCAATCAGGGGACTTTGTTATTCTCAACCAGAGGACTTTGTGATACTCGATTAGGGGACTTTGTTATACTCGATCAGGGGACTTTGTTATACTCGATCAGGGGATTTTGTTATACTCAATCAGGAGACTTTGTTATACTCAATCAGGGGAGTTTGTTATACGCAACCAGAGGACTTTGTTATACTCGATCAGGGGACTTTGTTATACTCGATCAGGGGACTTTGTTATACTCGATCAGGGGACTTTGTTATACTCAATCAGGGGACTTTGTTATGCTAGATCAGGGGACTTTGTTATACTCAACCAGAGGACTTTGTTATACTCGATCAGGGGACTTTGTTATACTCAACCAGAGGACTTTGTTATACTCGATCAGGAGACTTTGTTATACTCAATGAGGGGACTTTGTTATGCTCGATCTGGGGACTTTGTTATCCTCGATCAGGGGACTTTGTTATTCTCGACCAGGGTACTTTGTTATACTCGATCAAAGGACTTTGTTATACTCGATCTGGGGACTTTGTTATACTCGACCAGAGGACTTTCTTATACTTGACCAATGGACTTTGTTATACTCAATGAGGGGCCTTTGTTATACTCGATTAGGTGACTTTCTTATACTCGACCAGGGGACTTTGTTATATGCGATCAGGGGACTTTTTTATACTCAATCAGGGGTCTTTGTTATACTCAACCAGAGGACTTTGCTATACTCGATCAGGGGACTTTGTTATACTCAATCAGGGGACTTTGTTATACTCGATGAGGGGCCTTTGTTATACTCGATGAGGGGGCTTTGTGATACTCGACCAGGGGACTTTGTTATACTCGTCCGGGGACTTTGTTATACTCGATGAGGGGCCTTTGTTATACTCGATGAGGGGGCTTTGTGATACTCGACCAGGGGACTTTGTTATACTCGACCAGGGGACTTTGTTATACTCGATCAGGGGACTTTGTTATATTCGATCAAGGGACTTTTGTTTTCTCGATCAGGGGACTTTGTTATACTCAACGAGGGGCGTTTCTTATACTCGATCACCGGACTTTGTTATACTCGATAAGGGGACTTTGTTATACTCGATAAAGGGAATTTGTTATACGCGATAAGGGGACTTTGTTAGACTCGAACAGGGGACTTTGTTATACTCGACCAGGAGACTTTGTTATACTCGATTAGGCGGCTTTGTTATACTCGATGAGGGGACTTTGTTATACTCGATGAGAGGCCTTTGTTATACTCGATCTGGGGCCTTTGTTATACTAGATCAGAGGACTTTGTTATACTTGACCAATGGACTTTGTTATACTCGATGAGGGTCCTTTGTTATACTCGGTCTGGGGACTTTGTTATACTCGAGCAGGGGACTTTGTTATATGCGATCAGGGGACTTTTTTATATTCGATGAGGGGGCTTTGGTATACTCGACCAAGGGACTTTGTTATACTTGATTAGGGGACTTTCTTATACTCGATCAGGGGTCTTTGTTATACTCAATCAGGGGACTTTGTTATACTCGAATAGGGGCCTTTATTATACTCGATGAGGGGGCTTTGTTATACTCGACCAGGGGACTTTGCTATACTCGAGCATAGGACTTTGGTATATTCGATCAGGGGATATGTTATACTCGATCAGGGGACTTTGTTATACTTGATTAGGGGACTTTATTATACTCGATCAGGGGACTTTGCTATACTCCACCAGGGACTTTGTTATACTCGATGAGGGGATATGTTATACTCGATCAGGGTCTTTGTTATATTGGACCAGGGGACTTTGTTATACTCGATCAAGGACTTTGTTATACTCGACCTGGGGACTTTGTTATACTCGATGAGGGGCTTTTCTTATACTTGATCAGGGGCCTTTGTTATACTAGATCAGTGGACTTTGTTATACTCGATTAGGGGCCTTTTTTGACTCGATTAGAGGCCTTTGTTATACTCGATCAGGGGACTTTCTTATACCCGATCAAGGGACTTTCTTATACTCGAGCAGGGGGCTTTGTTATACTCGATGATGGGCCTTTGTTATATTTGATGAGGAGGATTTGTTATACTCGATCAGGGGACTTTGC
>NW_024746535.1:0-13923 GCF_018991925.1 Homarus americanus | reverse complement strand
TATAACAAAGTCCCCTGATCGAGTATAACACATCCCCTGATCGAGTATAACAAAGTCTCCTGGCGAAGTATAACAAAGTCCCTAGATCGAGCATAACAAAGTCCCCTGATCGATTATAACAAAGTCCCCTGACCGAGTATAACAAAGGCCTCTGGTCGAGTATAACAAAGTCCCCTGGACGAGAATAACAAAGTCCCCTGATCGAGTATAACAAAGTCCACTAATCGAGTATAACAAAGTCCCCGGGTCCAGTATAACAAAGTCCCCTGATCGAGTATAACATATCCCCTGTTCGAGTATAACAAGGTCTCCTGGCCCAGTATAACAACGTCCCAAGATCGAGCATAACAAAGTCCCCTGATCGATTAGAACAAAGTGCCCTGGTCGAGTAAAACAAAGGGCCCTGATCGAGTAAGACAAAGTCCCCTGATCGAGTATAACAAAGTCCCCTCATCCTAGTATAACAAAGCCCACTAGACAAATACAACAAAGTCCCCTGAACCGAGTATAACAAAGTCCCCTGATCGAGTAAAACATATCCCCTGATCGAGGATAACAAAGTCCCTGGTGGAGTATAAAAAAGCCACCTGGTCGAGTATAACAAAGCTTTCTAATCGAGTATAACAAAGGCCCCTGGTCAAGTATAACAAAGGCCCCTCATCGAGTATAACAAAGTCCATTGGTCAAGTATAAAAAAAGTCCCGTGGTCGAATATAACAAATTCCCCTGATCGAGTATAACAAAGTCCCCTGGTCGAGTATAGCAAAGTCCCATGATCGAGTATAACAAAGCCTCCTCATCGAGTATAACAAAGTCCCCTGATCGAGCATAACAAAGCCCACTGCTCGAGTATAAGAAAGTCCCCTGATCGAGTATAACAAAGTCCCCTGATTGAGTATAACAAAGGTCCGTGGATCGAATGCCCAAAAGGCCCTAATCGAGCATAATAAAGTCCCCTTTCATCTATAACAGGGCAGTCTCCTGGATCGAGTATAACAAAGTCCCCTGATCGAGTATAACAGCCCCTGTCGAGAGCAAGAGTTCTCGAGGGTAAACAGCGCCCCTAATCGAGTAAAACAAAGTCCCCTGATTGATTATAACAAAGTCCCCTGATCGAGTATAACAAAGTCCTCTGGTTGAGTATAACAAAGTCCCCTGATCGGGTATAATATATCCCCTTGATCGAGTATAACAAAGTACTCTGGTCGAGTATAAAAAAGTCCCCTGATCGAGTATAACAATGGCCCCTCATCGAGTACAACAAAGTCGATTGGGCAAGTATAAAACAGACCCCTGGTCGAGTATAGCAAAGTCCCCTGATCGAGTATAACAAAGCCGCCGGATCGAGTATAACAAATTCCCCTGATCGAGTATAACAAAGCCCCCTGCTCGAGTATACGAAAGTCCCCTGATCGAGTATAACAAAGCCTCCTGAGCGAGTATAACAAAGTCCCCTGATCGAGTATAACAAAGTCTCCTGGCCCAGTATAACAAAGTCCTCAGATCGAGCATAACAAAGTCCCCTGATCGATTACAACAATGTCCCCTGGTCGAGTATAACAAAGGGCCCTGATCGAGTAAGAGAAAGTCACCTGTTCGAGTATAACAAAGTCTCCTGGCCCAGTATATCAAAGTCCCCAGATCGAGCATAACAAAGTCCTCTGATCGATTATAACAAAGTCCCCTGACTGAGTATAACAAAGGCCTCTGGTCGAGTATAACAAATTCCCCTGGTCGAGAATAACAAAGTCCCCTGATATTAGTATAACAAAGTCCTCTGGTCGAGTATAAAAAAGTCCCCTGATCGAGTATAACAAAGACCCCTGGTCGAGTATAACAAAGTCCTCTGATCGAGTATAACAAAGGCCCCACATCGAGTATAACAAAAGCCCCTCATTGAGTATAGCAAAGTCCATTGGTCAAATATAGGAAAGTCCACTGATCGAGAATGACAAAGTCCCCTGATTAATTATAAAAAAGTCCCCTGGTCGAATATAACAAAGTTCCCTGATCGAGTATAACAAAGTCCCCTGGTAGAGTATAAGAAAGCCCCCTCATCGAGTATAACAAAGGCCCCTAATCGAGTAAAACGAAGTCCCCTGATTGAGTATAACAAAGCCCCCTGCTCGAGTATACGAAAGTCCCCTGATCGAGTATAACAAAGCCTCCTGAGCGAGTATAACAAAGTCCCCTGATCGAGTATAACAAAGTCTCCTGGCCCAGTATAACAAAGTCCCCAGATCAAGCATAACAAAGTCCCCTGATCGATTACAACAAAATCCCATGGTCGAGTATAACAAAGGGCCCTGATCGAGTAAGACAAAGTCCCCTGTTCGAGTATAACGAAGTCCGCTGATCCTAGTATAACAAAGCCCACTAGACGAGTATAACAAAGTCCCCAAACCGAGTATAACAAAGTCCCCTGATCGAGTATAACATATCCCCTGATCGACAATAACAAAGTCCCTGGTGGAGTATAACAAAGTTTTCTAATCGAGTATAACAAAGTCCCCTGATCGAGTATAACAAAGCCCCCTGGACGAGTATAACAAAGTTCCCTTATCGAGTTTAACAAAGTCAAGTGATCGAGTATAACAAAGGCCCCTGGTCGAGTATAACAAAGTCCCCTGATTGAGCATAACAAAAGTACCCTGATCGAGTATAACAAAGTCCCCTGATCGAGTATAAAAAAGTCACCTGGTCCAGTATAACAAAGTCCGCTGATCGAGTATAAAAAAGTCCCCTGGCCCAGTATAACAAAGTCCCCATATCGAGCATAACAAAGTCCCCTGATTGATTATAACAAAGTCCCCTGGTCGAGTATAACAAAGTTCCCTGATCGAGTATAACAAGCCCCCTGGTCCAGTATAAGAAAGCCCCCTGATCGAGTATAACAAAGGCCCCTAATCGAGTAAAACAAAGTTCCCTGATTGAGTATAACAAAGTCCCTGATCGAGTATAACAAAGTCCCCTGATCGATTATAACAAAGTCCCTGACCGAGTATAACAGCGCCTCTGGTCGAGTATAACAAAGTCCCTGGACGAGAATAATAACAAAGTCCCCTGATCGAGTATAACAAAGTCCACTGATCGAGTATAACAAAGTCCCCGGGTCCAGTATAACAAAGTCCCCTGATCGAGTATAACATATCCCCTGTTCGAGAATAACAATTTCCCCTGGCCCAGTATAACAACGTCCCCAGATCGAGCATAACAAAGTCCCCTGATCGATTACAACAAAGTCCCTGGTCGAGTAAAACAAAGGGCCCTGATCGAGTAAGACAAAGTCCCCCGATCGAGTATAACAAAGTCCCCTCATCCTAGTATAACAAAGCCCACTAGACAAATACAACAAAGTCCCCTGAACCGAGTATAACAAAGTACCCTGATCGAGTAAAACATATCCCCTGATCGAGTATAACAAAGTCCCTGGTGGAGTATAAAAAAGTCCCCTGGTCGAGTATAACAAAGCTTTCTAATCGAGTATAACAAAGGCCCCTGGTCAAGTATAACAAAGGCCCCTCATCGAGTATAACAAAGTCCATTGGTCAAATATAAAAAAGTCCCGTGGTCGAGTATAACAAATTCCCCTGATCGAGTATAACAAAGTCCCCTGGTCGAGTATAGCAAAGTCCCATGATCGAGTATAACAAAGCCTCCAGATCGAGTATAACAAAGTCCCCTGATCGAGCATAACAAAGCCCACTGCTCGAGTATAAGAAATTCCCCTGATCGAGTATAACAAAGTCCCCTGATTGAGTATAACAAAGGTCCGTGATCGAGTCTAAAAAGGCCCCTAATCGAGTATAACAAAGTCCCTCATCTAGTATAACAAATTAAACTTATCGAGTATAACAAAGTCCCCTGATCGAGTATAATAAAGTCCCCTGATTGAGTATATCAAAGCCGCCTAATCGAGAATAACAAAGTCCCATGGTCGTGTATAACAAAGTCCCCTGGTCGAATATAGCAAGGGCCCTGATCGAGTAAGACAAAGTCCCCTGATCGAGTATAACAAAGTCCCCTGATCGAGTATAACAAAGCCCCTGGACGAGTATAACAAAGTCCCCTGATCGAGAATAACAAAGTCCCCTGATCGAGTATAACAAAGTCCCCTGGTCCAGTATAACAAAGTCCCCATGATCGAGTATAACACATCCCCTGATCGAGTACAACAAAGTCTCCTGGCCCAGTATATCAAAGTCCCCAGATCGAGCATAACAAAGTCCTCTGATCGATTATAACAAAGTCACCTGACCGAGTATAAAAAAGGCCTCTGGTCGAGTATAACAAAGTACCCTGGTCGAGAATAACAAAGTCCCCTGATATTAGTATAACAAAGTCCTCTGGTCGAGTATAAAAAAGTCCCCTGATCGAGTATAACAAAGTCCCCTGGTTGAGTATAACAAAGTCCCCTGATCGAGTATAACAAAGGCCCCACATCGAGTATAACAAAAGCCCCTCATTGAGTATAGCAAAGTCCATTGGTCAAATATAGGAAAGTCCACTCATCGAGAATGACAAAGTCCCCTAATTAATTATAAAAAAGTCCCCTGGTCGAATATAACAAAGTTCCCTGATCGAGTATAACAAAGTCCCCTGGTCCAGTATAAGAAAGCCCCCTCATCAAGTATAACAAAGGCCACTAATCGAGTAAAACAAAGTCCCCTGATTGAGTATAAACAAAAGTCCCCTGATCGAGTATAACAAAGTCCCTTCTGTTGAGTATATAACAAAGTCCTGATCGAGTAAGGCAAACAAAGTCCCCTGGTCGAGTATAACAAAGTCCCCTGATCGACAATAACAAAGGCCCCTCATCGAGTATAACAAAAGCCCCTCATTGAGTATAGCAAAGTCCATTGGTCAAATATAGGAAAGTCCACTGATCGAGAATGACAAAGTCCCCTGATTAATTATAAAAAAGTCCCCTGGTCGAGTATAACAAAGTTCTCTGATCGAGTATAACAAAGCCCCCTGGTCGAGTATAAGAAAGCCCCCTCATCGAGTATAACAAAGGCCCCTAATCGAGTAAAACAAAGTCCCCTGATTGATTATAACAAAGTCCCCTGATCGAGTATAACAAAGTCCTCTGGTTGAGTATAACAAAGTCCCCTGATCGGGTATAACATATCCCCTTGATCGAGTACAACAAAGTACTCTGGTCGTGTATAAAAAAGTCCCCTTATCGAGTATAACAATGGCCTCTCATCGAGTACAACAAAGTCCATTGGTCAAGTATAAAATAGTCCCCTGGTCGAGTATAGCAAAGTCCTCTGATCGAGTATAACAAAGCCTCCTGATCGAGTATAACAAAGTCCCCTGATCGAGTATAACAAAGCCCCCTGCTCGAGTATAAGAAAGTCCCCTGATCGAGTAAAACAAAGCCTCCTGAGCGAGTATAACAAAGTCCCCTGATAGAATATAACAAAGTCTCCTGGCCCAGTATAACAAAGTCCCCAGATCGAGTATAACAAAGTCCCCTGATCGATTACAACAAAATCCCCTGGTCGAGTATAACAAAGGGCCCTGATCGAGTAAGACAAAGTCCCCTGTTCGAGTATAACGAAGTCCGCTGATCCTAGTATAACAAAGCCCACTAGACGAGTATAACAAAGTCCCCAAACCGAGTATAACAAATTCCCCTGATCGAGTATAACATATCCCCTGATCGACAATAACAAAGTCCCTGGTGGAGTATAACAAAGTTTTGTAATCGAGTATAACAAAGCCCCCTGGACGAGTATAACAAAGTCCCCTTATCGAGTAAAACAAAGTCAAGTGATCGAGTATAACAAAGGCCCCTGGTCGAGTATAACAAAGTCCCCTGATTGAGCATAACAAAAGTACCCTGATCGAGTATAACAAAGTCCCCTGATCGAGTATAAAAAAGTCACCTGGTCCAGTATAACAAAGTCCGCTGATCGAGTATAAAAAAATCCCTTGGCCCAGTATAACAAAGTCCCCTGATTGATTATAACAAAGTCCCCGTGTCGAGTATAGCAAAAGGCCCTGATCGAGTTAGACAAAGTCCCCTGATCGAGTATAAGAAAGTCCCCTGATCGAGTATAACAAAGACCCCTGGACGAGTATAACAAAGTCCCCTGATCGTGTATAACAAAGTCCCCTGATCGAGTATAACAAAGTCCCCTGATCGATTATAACAAAGTCCCCTGACCGAGTATAACAAAGGCCTCTGGTCGAGTATAACAAAGTCCCCTGGACGAGAATAACAAAGTCTCCTGATAGAGTATAACAAAGTCCACTGATCGAGTATAACAAAGTCCCCGGGTCCAGTATAACAAAGTCCCCTGATCGAGTATAACATATCCCCTGTTCGAGTATAACAAGGTCTCCTGGCCCAGTATAACAACGTCCCCAGATCGAGCATAACAAAGTCCCCTGATCAATTACAACAAAGTCCCTGGTCGAGTAAAACAAAGGGCCCTGATCGAGTAAGACAAAGTCCCCTGATCGAGTATAACAAAGTCCCCTCATCCTAGTATAACAAAGCTCACTAGACAAATACAACAAAGTCCCCTGAACCGAGTATAACAAAGTCCCCTGATCGAGTAAAACATATCCCCTGATCGAGTATAACAAAGTCCCTGGTGGAGTATAAAAAAGTCCCCTGGTCGAGTATAACAGCTTTAATCGATATAACAAAGGCCCCGTCATATAACAAAAGGCCCTCATCGAGTATGCGCAACAAAGTCCACATTGGTCAAATATAAAAAGTTCTGTGGTCGAGTATAACAAATTCTGGATCGAGTATACGAAAGTCCCCCTGGTCGAGTATAGCAAAGTCCCCACATCATATAACAAAGCTCTCCAGATCGAGTATACAATGAAGTCCTCCTGATCGAGCATAACAAAGCCCATCAAGCCTGAGTATAAAGAAATTCTGATCGAGTATAAATAAAGTCCCTGATTGAGCAAGTACCAAAGCATCCAGGATCGAGTCTAAAAGGCCCCTAACGAGTATAACAAAGTCCTCATCTAGTATGTAACAAATTAAACTTATCGAGTATAACAAAAGTCTCCCTTGATTGAGTATAACAAAGTCCCCTGATTGAGTATATCAAAGCCGCCTAATCGAGAATAACAAAGTCCCATGGTCGTGTATAACAAAGTCCCCTGGTCGAGTATAGCAAGGGCCCTGATCGAGTAAGACAAAGTCCCCTGATCGAGTATAACAAAGTCCCCTGATCGAGTATAACAAAGCCCCTGGACGAGTATAACAAAGTCCCCTGATCGAGAATAACAAAGTCCCCTGATCGAGTATAACAAAGTCCCCTGGTCCAGTATAACAAAGTCCCCATGATCGAGTATAACACATCCCCTGATCGAGTATAACAAAGTCTCCTGGCCCAGTATAACAAATTCCCCAGATCGAGCATAACAAAGTCCTCTGATCGATTATAGCAAAGTCCCCTGACCGAGTATAACAAAGGCCTCTGGTCGAGTATAACAAAGTCCCCTGGTCGAGAAAAACAAAGTCCCCTGATATTAGTATAACAAAGTCCTCTGGTCGAGTATAAAAAAGTCCCCTGATCGAGTATAACAAAGTCCCCTGGTGGAGTATAACAAAGTCCCCTGATCGAGTATAACAAAGGCCCCTCATCGAGTATAACAAAAGCCCCTCATTGAGTATAGCAAAGTCCATTGGTCAAATATAGGAAAGTCCACTCATCGAGAATGACAAAGTCCCCTAATTAATTATAAAAAAGTCCCCTGGTCGAATATAACAAAGTTCCCTGATCGAGTATAACAAAGTCCCCTGGTCCAGTATAAGAAAGCCCCCTCATCAAGTATAACAAAGGCCACTAATCGAGTAAAACAAAGTCCCCTGATTGAGTATAACAAAGTCCCCTGATCGAGTATAACAAAGTCCTCTGGTTGAGTATAACAAAGTCCCCTGATCGGGTATAACATATCCCCTTGATCGAGTATAACAAAGTACTCTGGTCGAGTATAAAAAAGTCCCCTGATCGAGTATAACAATAGCCCCTCATCGAGTACAACAAAGTCGATTGGTCAAGTATAAAACAGACCCCTGGTCGAGTATAGCAAAGTCCCCTGATCGAGTATAACAAAGCCTCCGGATCGAGTATAACAAAGTCCCCTGATCGAGTATAACAAAGCCCCCTGCTCGAGTATACGAAAGACCCCTGATCGAATATAACAAAGCCTCCTGAGCGAGTATAACAAAGTCCCCTGATCGAGTGAAACAAAGTCTCCTGGCCCATTATAACAAAGTCCCCAGATCGAGCATAACAAAGTCCCCTGATCGATTACAGCAAAGTCCCCTGGTCGAGTATAACAAAGGGCCCTGATCGAGTAAGACAAAGTCCCCTGTTCGAGTATAACAAGTCCTGATATTAGTATAACAAAAGTCCTCTGGTCGAGTATAAAAGTCCCCAGGATCGAGTATGCTAACAAAGTCCTTGGTCGAGTATAAACAAAGTCCCTGCCGAGTATAACAAAGTACCCTGATCGGGCATAACATATCCCCTGATAGAGAAAGTAACAGCACTTGGTCGAGTATAAAGTCCTTGATCGAGTATAATAACACCTCATCGAGTATAACAAAGTCGATTGGTCAGGTATAAACAGACCCTGGTCGAGTATAGCAAGTCCCCTGATCATATAACAAAGCCTCCTGATCGAGAATAACAAAGTCCCCTGATCGAGTATAACAAAGCCCCCTGTGCGAGTATAAGAAAGTCCCCTGATCGAGTATAACAAAGACTACTGAGCGAGTATAACAAAGTCGCCTGATCGAGTATAACAAAGTCTCCTGGCCCAGTATAACAAAGTCCCCAGATCGAGCATAACAAAGTCCCCTGATCGATTACAACAAAGTCCCCTGGTCGAGTATAACAAAGGGCCCTCATCGAGTAAGACAAAGTCCCCTGTTCGAGTATAAGGAAGTCCCCTGATCCTAGTATAACAAAGCCCACTAGAGGAGTATAACAAAACCCTGGAACTGAAAGTATAACAAAGTCCCCTGATCGAGTATAGGCAACATATCCCCATCGACAATAACAAGTCCCTGGTGGAGTATAACAAAGTCCCCAGGTCGAGTATAACAACGTTTCTAACTTATATAACAAAGGCCTTGGTCATATAACAAAGTCTCTTGGTCAAGTATAACAAAGGCTCCTCCATAGAGTATATAATGCCTCATAGAGTATAACAAAGTCACCTGATCGAGACAACAGTTCTCCTGAGTTATATAACAAAGTCCCCCTTGATCGAGTATATATATATAACAAAGCCCACTGCTTGAGTATAAGTAAGTCCCCTGATCGAGTATCACAAAGTCCCCTGATTGAGTATAACAAAGGCCCCTGATCTAGTATAAATAAGGCCCCTCATCGAGTATAACAAAGGCCCCTCATCGAGTATAACAAAGTCCATTGGTCAAGTATAAAAAAGTCCCTAGGTCGAGTATAACAAAGTCCCCTGGTCGAGTAAGGCAAAGTCACCTGATCTAGTATAACAAAGCCTCCTCATCGAGTATAAGAAAGTCCCCTGATCGAGTATAACACAGCCCCCTGCTCAAGTATAAGAAAGTCCCCTGATCGAGTATAACAAAGTCCCCTACTCGAGTATAACAATGTTCCCTGATCGAGTATAACAAAGGCCCCTCATCGAGTATAACAAAGCCCCTTCATCGAGTATAACAAAGGCCCCTAATCGAGTTTAACAAATTCTTTTATCGGAGTATAACAAAGTTATTTTATCGAGTATAACAAAGTCCGGTGACGAGTATAACAAAGGCCCTGGTTGAGTATAACAAAGTCCTGATCGAGTATAAGCAACAAAAGTCCTTCATCGAGTATAACAAAAGTGTTCTATCGAGTATAATAAAGTTTTCTAATCGAGTATAACAAAGGCCCCTGGTCGAGTATAACAAAGTCCTCTGGGCGAGTATAAGAAAGTCCTCTGATCGAGTATAACAATGGCCCCTCATCGCGTACAACAAAGTCGATTGGTCAAGTATAAAACAGACCCCTGGTCGAGTATAGCAAAGTCCTCTGATCGAGTATAACAAAGCCTCCGGATCGAGTATAACAAAGTCCCCTCATCGAGTATAACAAAGCCCCCTGCTCGAGTATACGAAAGTCCCCTGATCGAGTATAACAAAGCCTCCTGAGCGAGTATAACAAAGTCCCGTGATCGAGTGTAACAAAGTCTCCTGGCCCAGTATAACAAAGTCCCTAGATCGAGCATAACAAAGTCCCCTGATCGATTACACCAAAGTCCCCTGGTCGAGTATAACAAAGGGCCCTGATCGAGTAAGACAACGTCCCCTGTTCGAGTATAACACATCCCCTGATCGAGTAAAACAAAGTCCCCTGGTCGAGTATAACTAAGTCCCCTGTTCGAGTCTAACAAATTCCCCTTATCGAGTATAACAAAGTCACCTTATCGAGTATAACAATGTCCGGTGATCGAGTATAACAAAGGACCCTGATTGAGTATAACAAAAGTCCCTTCATCGAGTATAACAAAGTGTTCTGGTCGAGTATAATAAAGTTTTCTAATCGAGTATAACAAAGGCCCCTGGTCGAGTATATAACAAAAAGTCCTTCTGGCTAGTATAATAAAAGTCCTCTGATCGAGTATAACAATGGCCTCATCGGCATACAACAAAGTCGACGGTCATATAAAAACAGACCCTCGGTCGAGTATATAAAGTCCCGATCGAGTATAACAGTGCCGCCGGATCGAGTATACGAAAGTCCCCCTGATCGAGTATATAACAAAGCTTCCTGAGCGAGTATAACAAAGTCCCCTGATCGAGTGTAACAAAGTCTCCTGGCCAAGTATAACAAAGTCCCCAGATCGAGCATAACAAAGTCCCCTGATCGATTACAACAAAGTCCCCTGGTCGAGTATAACAAAGGGCCCTGATCGAGTAAGACAAAGTCCCCTCTTCGAGTATAACACATCCCCTGATCGAGTATAAGAAAGTCTCCTGGCCCAGTATATCAAAGTCCCCAGATCGAGCATAACAAAGTCCTCTGATCGATTATAACAAAGTCCCTGACCGAGTATAACAAAGGCCCTGGTCGAGTATAACAAAGTCCCCTGGTCGAGAATAACAAAGTCCCTTGATATTAGTATAACAAAGTCCTCTGGTCGAGTATAAAAAAGTCCCCTGATCGAGTATAACAAAGTCCCCTGGTCGAGTATAACAAAGTCCCCTGATCGAGTATAACAAAGGCCCCACATCGATTATAACAAAAGCCCCTCATTGAGTCTAGCAAAGTCCATTGGTCAAATATAGGAAAGTCCACTGATCGAGAATGACAAAGTCCCCTGATTAATTATAAAAAAGTCCCCTGGTCGAATATAACAAAGTTCCCTGATCGAGTATAACAAAGTCCCCTGGTCGAGTATAAGAAAGCCACCTCATCGAGTATAACAAAGGCCCCTAATCGAGTAAAACAAAGTCCCCTGATTCAGTATAACAAAGTCCCCTGATCGAGTATAACAAAGTCCTCTGGTTGAGTATAACAAAGTCCCCTGATCGGGTATAACATATCCCCTTGATCGAGTATAACAAAGTACTCTGGTCGAGTAATAAAAAGTCCCCTGATTGAGTATAACAATGGCCCCTCATCGAGTACAACAAAGTCGATTGATCAAGTATAAAACAGACCCCTGGTCGAGTATAGCAAAGTCCCCTGATCGAGTATAACAAAGCCTCCGGATCGAGTATAACAAAGTCCCCTGATCGAGTATAACAAAGACCCCTGCTCGAGTATAACAAAGTCCCCTGATCGAGTATAAAGTCTCCTGGGCTCCAGTATAACAAAGTCCCAGGATCGAGCATAACAAATTCTGATCGATTAAGGCAACAAAGTCCCCTTGGTCGAGTATAACAAAGCGCCCCATCGAGTAAGACAAAGTCCCTGTTCGAGTATAACGTGAAGTCCCCTGATCCTAGTATAACAAAGCCCACTAGACGAGTATAACAAAGTCCCCTGAACCGAGTATAACAAAGTCCCCTGATCGAGTATAATAAAGTCTCCTGGCCCAGTATAACAAAGTCCCCAGATCGAGCATAACAAAGTCCCCTGATCGATTACAACAAAGTCTCCTGGTCGAGTATAACAAAGTTTTCTTATCGAGTATAACAAAGGCCCCTGGTCAAGTATAACAAAGGCCCCTCATAGAGTATAACAATGCCTCCTCATAGAGTATAACAAAGTCTCCTGATCGATATAACAAAGCCTCCTGAGCGAGTATAACAAAGTCCCCTGATCGAGTATAACAAAGCCCACTGCTTGAGTATAAGTAAGTTCCCTGATCGAGTATCACAAAGTCCCCTGAATGAGTATAACAAAGGCCCGTAATCGAGTCTAAAAAAGGCCCCTAATCGAGTATAACAAAGTCCCCTGATCTAGTATAAATAAGGCCCCTCATCGAGTATAACAAAGGCCCCTCATCGAGTATAACAAAGTCCATTGGTCAAGTATAAAAAGTCCCTAGGTCGAGTATAACAAAGTCCCCTGGTCGAGTAAGGCAAAGTCACCTGATCGAGTATAACAAGGCCTCCTCATCGAGTATAACAAAGTCCCCTGATCGAGTATAAAAATGTCCCCTGATCGAGTATAAGAAAGTCCCATAATCGAGTATAACAAAATCCCCTGATCGAGTTAAACAAAGGCCCCTGATCGAGTCCAAAAAAGGCCCCTCATCGAGTATAACAGAGTCCACTGATCTAGTATAACAAAGGCCCCCGATCGAGTTTAACAAAGCCGCCTAATCGAGTATAACAAAGTCCCCTGGTCGAGTATAACTAAGTCCTTTGTTCGAGTGTAACAAATTCCCCTTATCGAGTATAAGAAAGTTACCTTATCGAGTATTACAAAGTCCGGCGATCGAGTATAACAAAGGCCCCTGGTCGAGTATAACAAAGTCCCCTGATCGAGTATAACAAAAGTCCCTTCATCGAGTATAACAAAGTGTTCTGGTCGAGTATAATAAAGTTTTCTTATCGAGTATAACAAAGGCCCCTGGTCGAGTATAACAAAGTCCTCTGGGCGAGTATAAGAAAGTCCTCTGATCGAGTATAACAAAAGTCCCCTGATCGAGTATAACAAATTAAACTTATCGAGTATAACAAAGTCCCCTGATCGAGTATAACAAAGTCCCCTGATCGAGTATAACAAAGCCCCCTGGACGAGTATTACAAAGTTTCCTAATCGAGTATAACAAAGTCCCCTGATCGAGTAAAACAAAGGCCCCTGGTCCAGTATAACAAAGTCCCCTGATCGAGTATAACACATCCCCTGATCGAGTATAACAAAGTCTCCTGGCGAACTATAACAAAGTCCCTAGATCGAGCATAACAAAGTCCCCTGATCGATTATAACAAAGTCCCCTGACGGAGTATAACAAAGGCCTCTGGTCGAGTATAACAAAGTCCCCTGGACGAGAATAACAAAGTTCCCTGATCGAGTATAACAAAGTCCACTGATCGAGTATAACAAAGCCCCCGGGTCCAGTATAACAAAGTCCCCTGATCGAGTATAACATATCCCCTGTTCGAGTATAACAAGGTCTCCTGGCCTAGTATAACAACGTTCCCAGGTCGAGCATAACAAAGTCCCCTGATCGATTACAACAGAGTCCCCTGGTCGAGTATAACAAAGGTCCCTGATCGAGTAAGACAAAGTCCCCTGATGGAGTATAACAAAGTCCCCTCATCCTAGTATAACAAAGCCCACTAGACAAATACAACAAAGTCCCCTGAACCGAGTATAACAAAGTCCCCTGATCGAGTAAAACATATCCCCTGATCGAGTATAACAAAGTCCCTGGTGGAGTATAAAAAAGTCCCCTGATCGAGTATAACAAAGCCTCCTAAGCGAGTATAACAAAGTCCCCTGATCGAGTGTAACAAAG
>NW_024746534.1:0-15260 GCF_018991925.1 Homarus americanus | reverse complement strand
CCATACTTCGTTCAGTTACGTGTTGCTCGCTACTATTTGGCTGCAAGAGAATATGGAAATGTAATATTTTACTGAAATGATGTCACGTGTTACAGTGGAAAGTGGGATAAAATTGTGGCCAAGCAATGACTTTAACCTTTCTTTACGTTCAAAAGATGTTACCATGTCCTTCTCAAATGGTTTTCCAGTTGTGGGATTATGAGGCTAATGATAGGATAGAATATTATTGTAATACAGTACAACAGTTTTTAACTGAAAACCATTAGCGATACAAAAACAACAAGCAGTCAAAGATCAGTTTAAGTCATGATTATCACCCACCAAACCATTTCAGCCAAAATAACACATTTCCATATTTATTTCTGAGAATATATTCATTCAGTCACAGTTAAAAGGTAAAATATACTTGTGATATAATATTTTAAATAATGCAATCATAATTTTCTTTGTTTCCATTTAATTAAACAAAGATTGATGTTTCAAATGTAATGAACAAAATTTATGTACAGTATCTATAAATAAACTTTAAAAATTAATACTTTATGTTTTACATCGAACTGTGCATACCATACCATGGATTTGGCTACTTTGGGCTTATATGATGGCGCAAGAGATCTGCCCTAGCAACTGTACCGACACTCACAGCTGGTGTGTGCGTTGATGTGTCATTTCCATTGTTTACTAGTAGTTAATGGTAAATATTTTCAACCTAACAAAACTATTACCAGTTGAAATTAACCCCAATTTTTGCGAATAATTTGGTCTTAAAAACAAACTACACACACAGGTATATCCGATAAATAAGGACATGGGGAACAGAGGTTTTTCTTACACAGAGCAACAATAGTACAGTTTAACATTCCACGGAGTATCTCTGTTACTAAACCCCAGCATATATTAAGGGCAGACTATACAACTTACACACCTCCCACCACACACCTCAACATTTATTATATTACCTGTATATATTCTCGTGGGATCAGCCACTTATAATGTATGTTTTATCATTGAAAATATAAAATATTAAATACTGTGCTATAACATCTTAATAAAATCACACAGGAAAAATCAAAAAGGAGCACCTTAGCTTTTCGTCTTTATTCAAGATATCTTCAGAAGGCAACTGAATTACAAGGACAGACTGAGAGCTTATGTACACAGGTTGACCCACAAAACATGAGGTCAGAGTCAAACACATGACATCCACTAATCCACACCACCATACATAAACATAAGAGGAGCTTATAAGAATGAAAGGCAGTAACTAGTCAACTCAAATGAGATCAAAGATATGAGTTCCATTAATCTTCTATCACTACATCTACCTCAAATGCTTTCCAAAAGCATTTTTAAACCAGATCACTGACAAATAATTTGTGTAACATATTATCAGTTTTATACTGACCATTACTAAGTTTATAAAATTCATTTCCTGAATCAAACTTGCCTAACCAGAATCTTTCCAAGATGATTTATACACTCAGAACTTTTTTCCCAATCTATGGGATGATTATTGTTCCTTATATGAACTGCGCTATAACATGTATAGAAAAATGACAAAATATTGCATCATGTTCGGTCCTCTTTTGTTGGAGTTAGGGAGAACTGACCCACCCAAAAGGTTCCTACCTCTCCCACCCCCTCCATGTTTTCCTTTGTTGTTTTTTATTTATTAATTAATTAAAGATATGTCTACCATAATAGTTTTTGCTTAATGTGTTTTAATATTTTATATTAACCATGATAAAACATACACCATAAAACCCCCGTGCCTCCTGTCTTCCTTCAACTCAGTATACACAAAAGACTGTAAACTAGATGTTGTGTGTGTGTATGATGGTCTTAGGTTATTAGTTAATGAATAATAAAAATAAACAATATTGTGTTATTAATGACAGTACAGTAGTTTGATGAATAGTAGTGACAATTGCCAATACGCTACTATTCATCAAACGACTGTCATTACCAATACAATATGACTGATATTAATACCACAACATCACACCCAGACACTAACCACCCACACCCTATTGTATGACATAAATTTGTGAGTAAACTACGTGGTGAATTAAAAATCAGCCAGGAAGCTTAGCGCTTGCAACACTAGTGCATGTACAATACTCCCTATCGACGGATTTTTGTCGGCGGTTTTAGATTATCGACAGATTATTTAGAGCCAATTTTTATTTTGGCTTTATTTGAACTCTGCGGGCCTTGTTTGTACTTAGCATCAAAGCGTACTAGTAAGCGTGACTAGCGTCTACCAACCCGCCTTCCCTGAACACAGACATCAGCCCGCGTGGGCAACAGTCTTTGATTTTCAACTTTTGCTGGTGGTACACTGTATTGTTTACTGTGGGCGACCGATGTTCACTTCAATAAAATTAAAATCAGAAGTTTGCTAGTATTTTTGTCCACTCATTATATTAGTATTATTTTGTAATACACTATTATTTGACGTTACGTGTGTAGAAAACCACATTATAATGCTTAAAGGTACATTTATTCAACATATGCTAATAATAGTTAGAAAATTACGTAACCATCACGGTAGTATCACGCCTTTTCTTTATCGCAGCATCTCAAAACGTAACTCACGCTCTATAAAGAAGAGAGTACAGAAGTGATTCTCACAAACGCCAGTTTGCGCCGAAAGAACGACCCCAATAAATTCCCTCAACGTAGCCTCAAGGGTCTAACAACCAGAGCCACCCACGCCTGCCTCCGCTATAAAAAAGACCTGACCTCGCCAGACTCTTCTTCAGTACAGCAAGAAAAAGCAACAACCACCACCTCCTCCACTGCAGCGCCTCGAAGCCTATGTAACACATAACCCACAAGCTGTCCTTCTGAGCATCCTACCACCAACTCTTCCATATCACGCCAGTAACCACACTCAAACTTCCCAGCACCAGCATTGTACATCCAATACAACATGTACACAGAGAGCACATTGTAAGTTTCTTTCCACACCACATCCTGAGTCCCAACAAACAACCCACACCCACACATGTTACCACACTCCGCCTCTAATTAGGCTGTAAAAACTACCCACACACCTTTCTCAAGTTTCTCACCAATATTATAAAAATCTTACTGCACCACAATGTTGAAGGATATAATGTAATAAGGTATAAAAATACTGCATTTAGCTTTCACAGTTATTCAGACATACCTCAGGCCCCCAGACCATCATAAACCCCACCCTACAGCAAGTGACCTGACATGCATCAGAAGTCAAAGTAATATAGAGATCACTAACACCCCACCCTACCTCCAGCCAGATATTAAGTCCAGGTTGTAAGCCCAAGTCCAGTGCTCAAGACCCAACTCAATTCCCCAAGCTCAAGAGAGTGAAATTACCAAAGTCCCTGCTGCAACAAAGCCATTCACAAACCATATCATAGAATTTAAGCTTAAAATCTCTTGAAAACTTCCCAACACAGAAACATTCCCTGAGGATGTGGGCTACAGTGTTTATTAAGCAAAGATGACAGTTTAGACAATACTGACAAATTTTTCAGTAATGGAAAAATATTTACAAAGAATAGAGATTTCCGGTTTAAAGTCGTCCGTTAGGCGCAGAAATCCTCCTCTCGGAAGTGCTCCCTGTAGGATGTATCTGCTCACTTTGAAAAGTAACAAACCTTGTATATGCCACTTTCCAGTAAAAACCTATATATAATTACGCAAACACTGCACGCAGTTATGTGCAAAACATTGCCCCAGGCATGCCATAAGAAAGAAGCAAAGTCTCAGTCAGACTGTAAAACCAGCTTACCACCACCAGTCACCACTTATACCCTTCATCCATAAAATAAATGACTTCAATTATTTACTTCACCTACCCATCACATCAGCATTCTTCAGGGAACACGTAACCTTCACTCCTGTACCAATTGTTCCCGACTAAAAGGGGACTACCCACAGATATGTTGCAAACCCTGTTCTCACATTCGCCCACATATAGACTAGGCCGACGCTAACAGGCTAAGAAATCCACAACACTAACTAGAAATAATGTAATTCAGTCATTACTCACAGACACGTTTGATTAATACTGATATATCACAAATAAAATCCATACAAATGTTAAGAATACCAAATTGTCTTTACTTAATGCCAAATTTAATTACAGTAAAGATAAAACCCTTGAAAACATTCCCGATGATCCCCAATGCTCACAATAAAGAAGATCCCAACGTCAGCACACTTCATCAAGTTCAAAACTTCCACATACGAAGGTAAGTAGTTTGGTGACTTAGGTCATATACACAGTATAGGTATACAGTAGTGCACTAAGGTTTTGCCAGATTCGCATCATTGGTTTACTGCTACAATCAACAAGAGGTTAGCAACATGTCGACCACTGCTGTATAATATGAACAATTACCAATAACTGATAGAGTTACCTGTCAGAAAGCAACACTGCTATCAGTGTGGGCGTCATTCCTGAGAGGGTTCATCATCATTGACTAACTTACTGAGACATTTTTCCTCTTGGATTTGGGACACCATGTGAAAGTAGAAGCCAGTGGCTGCTGCATCTTCTGAGACAGCCAATCATAATATCCTGGTATTAAACTCTCTTCAAAGAGAGATTTTCTAAAAAAAAAAAAAAACAAACTCAAAATTTTGTAAACCTTCAAGATGTATATGCAATCTAGTGTGTGTGTGTGTGTGTGTGTGCATATGTGTGGATTGCAAAACAAAAGGAGTGTGTTGCAAGATGTGAGAAATTATGAACCTTGGACAAGCCAAACAATGATATTCCAAATCACATTTCATAATCCTCAACACTCACAGCAGTACACAAAGTAAATCCTAGCCTCCACAGATTAGACATCAACACTGTGAATACAAAGTTCAACCAACAGACATCAAACAAAATTCTGTACAGGTATAAGGTTTTCTAACCTGTACTGTACATATTTCTAGAGGGTATAACTTTTCAACTTGCAAATCAGAGTTTTATTTTTTCTATCAAAAGAAGGATACAATAAAAAAATTATACAGCTATTTTGCTTAGTTCTGTACAATGGAGCACTAAGTTACTGGACTAGAATTTTCCAACATACCGTACTGTTAAATATTAAAATTAAATAAACATTGGAACAACAACAATCATAAATATTATGCAAGTTGAGAGGAAGACTCAGAGGTATCCTCGCTACCTGTTCAGTATACAGAAGTCATTCCATATAACAAAAATAAAGTGTGCAGGCTGATTCCAAATTGAATAGACTCACAGGTATCCTCATGAGTGTTAATTCACTTAAAGTTAATTCTATTTAGCAATCAAAATAATGACACCTTTTCTCACTTAATAGTCAAAATTTGGTTTAGCAATAGCATGACTCACTGGAAGTAGGGAAAACTCAGGATGAGGGCCCCAAGCAGATAGCTTGTTGCATCCTTGAAAAGTTAACCGAATGTGAAATTCGACGCCAACTACATTTTTCCACTGATCATTATATAATTCAGATGCATTCCTAAAAGAAACTTCAGCAAAAAAGAATACAAGCACATCTTATGAATCAAAAATTACATTTTTAAACATGATACATTGATTTATTTTATGATATACAATGCACAAAGGTGCCTCGTTTTTCAGGGGTTACGCTTCGATATTACAGCGAAAGAAAAAAATAAGTAATACACTTTTCCTAATTATCATTTACCAATATTCAATATTATAAACTATCCTCAATTTAAAGGCCCAAACGTGTTTCTGGTGATCATAAAAACCTCTCTCATAATATAATTAAATAACATGTAAGGACAAAATAATTACTTTATATATTATGTACCTAAAAAATACAACGCACATGGAATACTATTGACCAACCCAGTTACGATGATGATGATGATGATGATGATGATGATGATGATGATGATGATGATGAATGAAATAATGAATGAATGAATGAATGAGTGATGAATGAATGGTAATGATGTTGATGAATGAATGAATGATGATGATGATGAAATGATTGATGAGAATGAATGAATGGTGATGATGATGATGAAATTAAATGAATGAATGAATGAATGAAATGAGAATGAATGAATGGTAATGATGTTGATGACGAATGAATGATGATGATGATGAAATGATTGATGAGAATGAATGAATGGTGATGATGAATGGAATAATAATGAATGAATGAATGAAAGAGATGAAAATGATTGATGAGAATGAATGGAATGGTAATGATGTTGATGAATGAAATGGAATGAGTGATGATGATGGAAATGATTGATGAGAATGAACAATGGTGATGATGATGAATGAAATGAATGATTAAACGAATGAATGAATAATGATGATGAATGATGAAATGATTGATGAGAATGAATGGAATGAATGGTAATGAAATGAAATGAATAATAGAAATGAACAATGGATGAGTGATTGATGAGAATGAATGGATAATGAATGAAAGAATGATGATGATGAAATGAAGAATGATTGAGAAATGAATGAAATGAACAAATGGAATGAAATATGATGATGAGGAAATAAAGAAGAATGAAATGGAATGATGATATGAAATGAAATGAATGAATAAAGAAGGATTGAAGAGGAATGGTATTAAACGAATGAATGATGATAATATGATTATGAATGACGAAATGAATGGTGATGGATGAGAAATTTAACGAGTTGAGGAAGAACTGAATGAATGGAATGATGATGATGGATGAATGAACAGAATGGTTGGAATGATGAATGAATGAATGACTATGAGAATTGATTGAAATGGATGATGATAAATATAGAAAATGATTGATGAGAATGAAATGAAATGGTGATGATGGAGAAGATGAAAATGATTGATGAGAAATGAAATGAATGAGATGATGAAATGAAATGAATGATATGATGACGAGAATGAAGAAATGAAATGAAGGATGACGATGAGAATGAAATGAATGATTAATGAGAATGAATGAATGAATGAAATGAATGATGATGATGAAATGATTGATGAGAAATGAATGAATGAATGATGATGATGATGATGAAATGAAATGAATGATGATAATGAGAATGAAATGAATGAAAATGATGATGATTGATGAGAATGAATGAATGGGAAATGAATGATAATGAGAAATGAATGAACAATGATGAATGATTGATGAGAATGAATGAATGAATGAATGAATGATGATGATAAATGTGAATGAATGATTGATGAGAATGATGATGAAATGAAATGATTGATGAGAATAATGAATGAAATGAATGAATGAATGAGATGATTGATGAGAATGAATGAAATGAATGAATGAGAATGAAATGAATGTAATGAATGAATGATGATGAATGAATGAATGAATGGTGATTATGAGAAGGAATGGAATGAAATGAATGAATGATGATGATGATGATGAATAATTGATGAGAAATGAATGAAATGGAATGAATGAAATGAATGAATGATGATGATGAAAGAATGGGAATGAAATGAAATGAATGATGATGATGATGAAATGAATGAATGATTGATGAGAATGAATGATGAGAATGAATGAATGAATGAATGAAATAAAATGATAATGATGATGATGACACGACTAAGATTGATGAATAGAATGAATGAATGAATGAATGAAGATGATGATAAATGGAATGGATGATGATGGATGAAATGGAAATGAATGAACAATTGAAATGATGATGAAGAGATGAAACAAATGATTGATGAGTAATTGAATGGAATGGAAATGAAATGAATGAAATGATGATGATAATGAATGAATGATGAAGGAGGATGAATGAAATAATTGATGAGAATGAATGAATGGTGATGGATGATGAATGAAACGATTGATGAAAAATGAAATGAATGAAGTTGAGATAATAAAGATGAATGAATGAAATGTGATTGAGAATGAATGAATGATGGATGAGGATGATGAATGGATGGATGATGAATGGATGGATGAATGAACAAATGATGATGATGATGATGATGATGGAAGAATGATGATGATAAGAATGATGATGAGTGATGATATGATGAGATGATGAAATGAAATGAATGATTGAGGAGAATGAAATGAAATGAATGATATGATGGATGAAATGGATGAATGAATAAATGAATGAAATGAGGATATGGATGGATATTGTGATGAATGAAATGAATGAATGATGATGAGAATGAGATGAGAATGAATGAATGAATGAAATGAAATGGAATGATGATGATGAATGAAATGAATGATGATGATGATGATGATGAATGAATGGATGGAATAGATTACGAATGAGAATGAACATGATGAGAATGAATGATGATGATGATGGAATGAAATGAATGAAATGAATGAAGAATGAATGAATGAATGATGATGATGGAGTGATGATGATGATGATGATGATGAATGAGGATAGATGAATGAATGATTGATGAGAATGAATGAAATGAATTAAATGAAATGAAGAAAAGAATGAATGATTGATGAGGGAATGAAGGAATAGATGATGATGATGATGATGTGAAATGAATGGAATGGAATGAAATGAATGATGATGATGGATGATGATGATGAATGACAATTAATGATGAAATAAATGAATGAATGAATGAATGAATGATGATGATGAAATGAATGATATGATGATGGAATGAATGAATGAATGAATGAATGAATGATTGATGATAAATGAATTTATATGATGATGGATGAAATGAAATGAAGAATGAATGAAATGATGATGATGATGGGAAGATGATGATGATGATGGATGATGGATAGATGAATGAATGGGAAATGAATGAGAGAATAAATGAAATGATGAGAAATGAAATGATGATGATATAATGAATGAATGAATGAGGGTGAATGAGATGAATGAAAAGAATGATGAAATGAATGATGATGATTGATGAGGAAGAATGGAATGAAATGATGATGATGATGATGGGGTGGATGGATAGATGAATGAATGATGATGAGAATGAAATGAATGTGAATGAATGATGATGATGGAAAGAATGATTGATGAAATAACGAAACGAATGATGACGAAATGAAAATGACTGATGATGATGATAAGAAGACGATGAATGATTGATGATTGATGAATGAATGAATCGATGAGAAATGAATGGGAACAATGATTAACGATGATAGATGATGATGATGGATGGATGGATGATGGATGGATGGATGAATGGATGACGATTGATGACATGAAATGAATGAATGATGACAATGAAATGAATGAAATGAAATGATGAGAATGGAAACGAATGAATGAATGATGATGATGATGATGGAAAGAAATGAATGAATGAGATTGAGCAATGATGATTGATGATGATGATACGATGGATGAATGGATGAATGATGATGAATGAATGATGAATGAATGAATGGAAATGGAATGAATGATGACGATGATGATGGATGAATGAATGATGATGAGATGAATGATGATGATGGATGGATGGATGAATGAATGGGAATGGAATGAATGATGAGAATGAAATGAATGAATGATTGATGATTGCGATGATGATGATGGATGAAATGAATGATGATGATGATGGATGATGATGATGAATGATGGATGGATTAAGATGAAATGAATGAATGAATAATGAATGAATGAAATGAATGAACGATGAGAAATGAATGAATGAATGATGATGATGATGATGATGATGGATGATGGATGGATGAATTACAATGAAATGAATGATGAGAATGAATGAATGAATGATGAGAATGAATGATGATGATGGATGAATGAATGAATGAAATGATGTGATGATGATGAATGAATGAATGATGAGAATGAATGATGATGATGATGAATGAATGAAATGAATGATGATGATGATGGATGGGTGATGGATAGACGAAATGAAACTGATTTATAGAACGAATGAACGAACGAACGAACGAACGATGATGGATGAACGAACGATCGATGAGAACGAAATCTATTGAACGAACATGACGATGATCTGAAAACGAACGAATGAACGATGACGACGATGACGACGGACGGACTGGATTGATCGATGAACAAACGAACGATGAGAACGAATTTGAACGAACGATTTGACCACGATGATTATGATTAAGACTTTATGGATTATGTATGACTGACGGACTGAGGACTGACGAACGAACAACGAACGACGAGAACGAACAACGAAATCTAACGATTAGAATGAATTGAACGAACGAACGATGATTATGACACGATAATGGATGAACGAACGAACGATTGAGACGATGATGATGAATGATGAATGACTGATAGACGGAGGATGGATGATGACGAACGAACGATGAGAATTTGAATTTAAACTAACGAACGATGATGATGATGATGGATGAACAACATTTATTGATGATGATGATTGATGGACGGATTGATGGATGGACGAAAGATGAGAACCAAAACGAACGAACGAACGATGAGAATGAATGAACGATTGATTGATGATTATGATGATGATGACGATTAATGGAACGATGATGATGATGATGGCGATGTGATGATGATTGATGGATGGATTGATGAATGAATGAATGATGAGAATGAATGAATGAATGAATGAATGATGAGAATGTCGAATGAATGATTGATGATTATGATGATGATGGATGGATGATGGATGGATTGATGAATGAATGAATGATGAGAATGAATGTAATGAATGAATGAATGATGATGATGATGGATGGATGGATGGATGGATGGATGGAGGATGATGAATGGATGATGAATGATGATGGATGAAATGAATGATGATGATGGATGGATGATGATGGATGAATGAATGATTGATGAGAATGAATGAATGAATGAATGAATGAATGAATGAATGAATGATGATGATGGATGGATGGATGGATGGAACAATGATTGATGAGAATGAATGAAAAATGATTGATGAGAATGAATGAATGAATGAATGAATGATGGATGGATGAATGGATGAATGGAATGATGATGATGAATGAATGATGAGAATGAATGAACAATGAATGAATGAATGAATGATGATGATGGATGAAATAATCTAAACCACTATTTTTATTTTATTTTACGATTTTATTTGAACGAACGACCGATTACAGTACCCAGTTCTGAAAAACTAAATTGAACGCAGAAACGACCATTTTATTTTGTTCAAACTGACTGACCTACTTTACTTGAATCTAACGACCATTTATTTACTGTTCTGAAAACCATTTATTAAAAACTAAAATTCACTTTTTATTCTTGTTCAAATTAAAACTAAATACTACTATTTTATGATTTTATCATTTTTACTAAACCACTCACTGTTAAACTGAATCTGAATCTAAACTACTTTACCTGAAACTAAACGACCGACCACTATTTACTTTTACTCAAACTAAACTGACCACTTCATGTCTTTAAACGAACCAAACTAAATCTGAAAATCTACTACTACTTACTGTCTTGACCCAAACCACTTCACTACTTACTTTACCAAACCAATCCACTCACTACTACCTTTAATTTTAATTTTATCGACCCACTTTGTCTGTCCTGTCTCATTTTTAAACCTGAAAACCAAGTCTTAAACCAAACTAAAACCATTTCACTATTTAATTTTGACCATCGTATTGATTTTACCTTTAATTTTACTTTACCCAAATCAAAGTTCACTCACTTTTAATTAAAATCCAAACGACCCACTACAAATCTGAAATCTAAACAAACCAACTCAAACCACTACTACTTGATTTTTAATTTTAATTTTGTTTTACGAACGAACGATCGACGACAGTTCTGAACCAAACAACGATCGATTATGAAATTTGAACGAACGAACGAAACTTGAACGAACGACGACGACGGACGACGGACGGACGAACGAACGAAATCTGAACGAACGATTTACTTTATTTGAACGAACGATTAAACGAACGAACGAACGAACGAACGACGACGACGATTTAACGAAACGAAGAAATTCGAACGAACGACGATGACGGACGACGGATAAACGCAACGAACGATCGAAGATTTTTGAACGAACGAGAACGAACGAAACGATTTACGACGAAAAACGAACGATCGATTACTATATTAACGAAACGACTGATTATTTATTTAATCTAATTCAACTATTTACGAACCCAGAACTATTATCATTTATACTAAACTAAACGAAATCTAACCAAAACACTACGACGACAACTATTAAATCTAAACGATCGATTAAGAAACGAATGAAACGAACGAAACGAAATTTTAAAACGATTATTTACTATTATTTAAACGAACGACTGATTACTAATTATATTATTACTTCAATTAACGACTGATTATTAAATCAAACGAAACTAACTAAAAATCAAACTTTACTATTTAATATTATAATGAATGAATGATTGATGATGATGATGAGATTGATGAATGAATGATGATGATGGATGAATGAATGATTGATGATGATGATGGATGGATTGATGAATGAATGAATGATGAGAAAGAATGAATGAATGAATGACGAATGATGATGATGCCAAAATGATGATGATGATGATGATGATGATGATGGATGGATGGATGATGGATGGATGGATGGATGATTGATGAATGAATGAATGAGATGATGGATGAATGAATGATGATGATGGATGATGAATGGATGATGACAATGAATGAATGAATGAATGATGATGATGATGGATAGATGAATGAATGAATGAACAATAACTATGATGAATCCATGATGACAATGATCTAACTGTTAATCACACCCCATATTCCTCAAACATGCTACCTGCAGTTTCATCATTTCAACTTTCTCAACCAAGTCAGCACTGTCCATCTCCTAGCTCTATGCACCATCGCCTTGTCACCATCCTTCGCAAGGATGTTTTAGGCCATGACAGATTTTTCATCACAAAAACACACAGGTCAAGCAGCGAGATGTATACAATATGGTGGGGATACAAGTGAGAGAGGAGAGGTGGAAGCAGTTTGTGGTACTGACACTCTGGCAATTTCTTATGAAACTCGTTCAAGGTAGTAATTCAACCGTATATGAAAATCAGAAATAATTTGTTGCAATGAAAATACTGTATATTTCTTATGAAAACTAATTTAATAATCAAAACTGCAAATAAAAATCTGCAAAAAACGAGGGTACTGTGAATATGATAATAAAATACACAAACACTTGAATTTCACCATCACAAATAATATTGAATGCTGCATGAGGTGAGGTGCTGCAATGGGAGTTACTGGGGACCATAACAAGCCCTAATGTTTGTGCAGCATTCTGGCAAGTTTTTCTCCTGGGTTTAAAACCTCCATAAACATCAAGTTTTGTACTGTACACGTAATTCCTCAAGCAGGCTTCCTACAGCCTTACACTGAGAAATGATGAAATGTCCAGAAAATTACTAACTTGTCCATGAGGACTATGGGGGTGGAAATGTCAACGATTCTGAATTGACCACCTCAGCAATTGCTGTCAATGGACAGTGCACTTATGCACACTGCCCCATCTGTGAATGTTTTTCTGGTGAAACACAAAGATCCCAGTGTCCCCACCCCACACTTCCAGATCTCGCCTGCTCTGGAAGCTCAAGAGAACCTCAAGGGAAGATGTCTGTCAGAATGGAGATCCAGGACACATAACAGAAGGTGGTGCTCTAGCCTCACCAACGAGGACTTAATTTCAACTTAATATCTCACATTGTTATTCATTTCATGAGCTATATAAACACACAGCCCAAAAATCAAACATGTATGTTTATTGCAACAATATTTTCATGCATATACAGTAAATAAGTATACCGTAGTAGGGTGTACAGGAGGAAGACTACTAAAACGCCCATCACTTTTTGGTAGATTTTAGTGTATATAAACAGGTACCTCAGCTTCAATATTTTGCAACCTTTTGCTAGGTAAATTTTAGCGTGAAATTTATCGAAAATCTAACGCATAAACTGCATTAGTGCATTACAATTAAATAGTGAACATTGCTTTCGACTTCATTCTTAACAAACCCAACTAACAACATTTTTTTCTGTTTCAGATTCTGATGCATTTAGGTGTTGATAATATTTGCAATGGCTGCTTTCAGTCAGGACGAGGAACCAAAATCCAGCCATCTCAGCCTATCTTTGGGTCTGGGGAGAGAGCCTGAAGTCGGAGTTGCCTGGCATTGGAGAGATGCTGAGACGGGTGTTTTGAATCAGGCAAATCAGTGAAAAAGAACCAAAAGAACTTACACAAACAAAGACATAGCCAGATATGACCAAATCTGCCCAACAGTACACCGCTAACGCATTCAAGCCTCCAGTCACAAGTCAGAAGAAGATTAAAGCGAAAACAGGAAAGATATCTCTGGGAGAGGAAAACTTATAAAGTTACACACTGATGCCAACGACCAGTTATTTGAAATAACTACTTGCAAGCACAATTCTTCTGTCCTGAGTTTGACACCGACTGTAACCGAGCCCACATCCCTCCTGAATGCAAGCTTGAACTGAAGATTCCTGTGATCGAACTGGCACAAGCACAGAGAAAAGATCAATAGAACCCAGATTTCTGCCAAGATATTCCGGAGTCCAAGACAGGAGGCTGCCACAGAGACAGAAGAGGAGAAGAGTTGACAGGAAAAAGACTTCAGGCCGCCCAGGGTGAAAAAAGGCCGATGATTGAGCCTGTTGATTCAGAGTTTAATGACTTCCATGGCTGATCCGAAAAAGGACCAGGAGAATGGTGACTTGTCCCAACCCAGCAACAATGATCCCAAACCCAGGCAAGATTCGAAATAGAAAGATATCCCTTTGCGCATAGCTCTCACAGCATGCCACACCACACTGGTCCAGAGAAACTGCAGACAGGCAACAGCTGCCTGGGCGATTTGTGGCTTGATAACACCTGATGATGTCTACCTGGTGATAGACCGTACCAAAGTGGAGAGTCAGGAGAAACTTGTCAAAACTCCTGTGAAGAGGAGTTTGATAAGGATAAGAGAAAATGGAATCACTGTTTGTTCTTGATGGGAGAAGGGATGACACTAAAGTGTTCATGAAAGTTGGTGACTTGACAAGTTGTTCCCCTGCCATGGTGAAGGAGGAACACTACTCCTGCTGCAGTGAACCAGGGAGGGAAGTATTTGTGGGCATTTACCCAGAGAAAGATGACATCAGGAAACCAAAGGAGATAGTGGCAGATAACACAGAACTGGCTCAGAGAGCACATGCAACCGGGAACGAAGTACAATGAT
>NW_024746533.1:0-7044 GCF_018991925.1 Homarus americanus | reverse complement strand
GGCTTCTGAGAAAAGTTAAGGCTTATGGTATCGAGGGGAAAGTTTTAAATCGGATAAAATCATGGCTCACCGATAGAACGCGGAGGGTCAGCGTACAGTAGATGGTGTTAAAACTGAGTGGGGCTGTGTAAACAGTGGGGTTCCCCAGGGGTCAGTACTAGGCCCAATCTTGTTCATAATCTACATAAACGATCTAGATACTGGGATCAGCAGATTAATTCAGGGCAGGATTCAAATGCACTACAGGAGGATTTAAATAAACTGCAGGAATGGTCAGAAAAATGGCAAATGAAATTCAACACCAACAAGTGTAGCGTACTTAATATTGGAAGAACAAATACTGTCGATGTAAATAGCCTTAACAACATCAACCTAGAGAAGTCGACTTGTGAATGAGACTTAGGGGTACTTGTAAGCCCGGGTCTACGGCCTAGAAAACAGTGCGTTAATGTTCGAAATAAGGCAAACAGAGTGTTAGGCTTTATATCTAGAAGTGTAAATAATAAGAGTGCAGAGGTCTTATTGCAACTATATCTTGCACTAATCAGGCCGCACCTGGATTATGCGGTTCAGTTCTGGTGCCCTTATTGTAGAATGGATATCAATTCACTGGAATCGGTGCAGCGAAGAATGACGAAAATGATTCCGGTACTTAGAAACCTTCCGTATGAAGATAGGTTTAAAGGAAATAAACTCTGCATTCCTAGAAAGACGAAGAGTGCGTGAGAGATATGATGAAGCAAGCCAAGTGGGTGAAAGGAATCAATAAAGGATATAGACAGTTCTTTATAATATCCGACAGGATAGGACTCGTAGCAATTGATCAAATTGATAAGTTTAGATTCAGGAGGGAGATATGAGGAACTGGTTCACAACAGGGTGGATTGAGGAACAAGCTTTGAAGCAACCAAGTAGTGAGTGCCTGAACGCTGAAAGTTTTTAAAGGAGGCTAGATAGATTCATGGATGAGAGAGTGTAGTAGTAACTGAGAGGAGCTGCCACATTGCGCCATCCAGCCTATTGCAGACTCTATTTTCTTATGTTCTTATAAGTTCTAAGAGTGCACTGTCAGATGCTGTTCTGATATTGTACTTGTGCTGTTTGATTCTGAGTTGCAATGCTTTCCCAGTCTGTCCTACATAATTTCCATTACAGTTGTTACATGGAATACAATAAACACTTCCATTTACATTCAAAGTTGGGCTATTCTTGATTAATATATTGGTAATGGTTGAGTCATACTTAAAAACAACATTAATATTTAATAATTTAAGGGTAAATGGTTCTGAATCTCCTATGTGATACAGGTAGTCCCCATTAGAGGCTCACGGCGCCATAAGCTCGTTGAACAGGCTTTGTGTGAAATATAACAAGGTCTAGGACTGCTTTTAGTATCCTGGTGGTCCAGCGGTTAGCGTTCCCCGGTCACAGTCATGGGCTAGTGGGCCGTGTCTGAACTCTAAGGGTTGGAGATGTTGATTGGTATGTGGTGAAGTCTGCGTGCTTATTGGGCTAATGAAATATATATGATCTTCGTGTTTCTCGAAGTCGGATTTTGCAAAACGTTACCTGACCACCTATGTGATACGGGTAGTCCCCATTAGAGGTTCACGGCGCCATAAGCTCGTTGAACAGGCTTTGTGTGAAATATAACAGAGTCTAGGACTGCTTTTAGTATCCTGGTGGTCCAGCGGTTAGCGTTCCCTGGTCACAGTCATGGGCTTGTGAGCCGTGGGTTCGAATCATGGTGGGTTGAGGTGTTGATTGTATATGTAGGCCTATATATATATATATATATATATATATATATATATATATATATATTTATATTATATATATATATATATATATATATATATATATATATATATATATATATATATATATATATATATATATATATATATATATATATATATATATATGTTAAAGGGGGAGAAGGGGAGAAGAGAAGATGATGGGAATGTAAAGGGTGTTTAGCACGTTAAAGGCAGATGCAGTTTCTAGAACAATTTTTACGGAGGTCATTTGTATGTTTTTTTCTCAGCACATGAGGACAGTGCTACCTTAGGGGGGTCGATTGTAATATTCAAAACTTTAGTGTAATTTCAAACGCTGCGCTATTACGGCGTTGGAGTTCAAGGTAGTCTGAGGAAGACCGCCGCCCCGCTTACGCATGGTGAGTTTCAGGAACTAGGCCTATACGATATTGAATGTAGTTTGCCGAATTAATAATGATGCGATTCATGAAGTTAAGGGACTATTATTAAATTTGAAATTGTTATAGATCGTTTATCAGTCTGAATAATGTTACGGGTGTCCCAAGAAAGTTATTAGTTAGGCGGAAAACATGTCACGTAGGCCCAAGCTAACGCCTTCGGGAGACGCGAGGCTGGTTGGTTCTCAGTCACGCGAAAGCGATCGGACCAACAGGACGTCCCTGCGCGTCCGTCCACAGAAATAGTCACGTGGTCTAGTCACCTGTGTTGCTCTATTGCAGTATAACAAGTAAATCTCATTCCATCTCAGATAGGGGTTAGATAGGGCAGTGATAAAGTTATTGAGAGCTAACAGTGAGTTAATTTCACGGTTTCCGTCAGAACCCACTTGACTGCGAGAGATTGACTGCCGTTTGAGACTGCCGTTGATGATTGAGGATTGGCGATTGTCGCCGTTGGAGCGATCAGTGTAGGCTTGTCACTGGTTTTCGGGGTAGCAAAGAATCTCTTGACTGAACGAGTGCTCCCGACAACTAAAACGACACGGGACCAGCATCAGCAATGGGTGATCAGTTCTTACCACGTGGGTGCACAACACCACGTGCCCTCGGTCAGCTAGAAGTATTACCTACTGGCCATGGTCACCTGCGGGCGTTCTGTCTTCCCGCCCATGGACGCACTGAGAGTACACTGAGGCTGTCTGAATAAATTAGTGGTCACACACTGAGACCAGGAGTCTAGGGGATACCTAGAGAAACATTTTATCTCCCTTATTACGGGTGTATGTTGAGTTGGGTGGAGCATGGTTCACGGGTATTGGTGGACCCATTAACATCTCAATAATAGTGACAATATTTTTGTGTGTAGTTAGTACCATTTTTTCAGTTACTGATATTATCTTGACGTGTGCAGTAATAGTTCTTAAATGATTTTGATAGCATTGTTTTTTGAATGTTTGTGTCACTAAGTGAAACCAGAGTGATACAGTGATTTAATTCCTTTAATGCATTTAATTTTTCTTTATAATTCCGATCTCAGGTATAACCTTTGTTCCCCAGAGTAGTGTTTAAGTTAGGTTAGGAAGTGTGCATCTGTTGGGGTGATATAATTTTGTTGAGTGCCCTTAAGGTCGATTCATTGTAGAATTATTAATTTCTATTTTTTTAAACCATTTTCTCAGTGGTTGATATTATTTTGTTGAAAGCCCTTAAGGCATGTTTCCTGTGTGCAAGCAACATTTCTTAATACTTTAAATTTATTGTTGTCTAATGAGGCATTGTCTGAATTTCTAATAATTTCAATATCATGTATAACTTTTTTCCCCAGAGTAGTGTTTTAAGTTCAGGTTAGGAGGTGCGCATATTGGTGTATCATTATTTGATTGTGTCAGTAGTGTTGGAGGGAATATAAGTGTCTAAATTTTACAGTGTCTCATTCATCCCAGTCACAGACGCTATCCTTCCACGGGTCACGGATAATTCATTTCAAGCTTTAGTAGATTTAAGTGTTCTTGTGCTGGTTCGATTTTTCCTAAAGCGCCCACTGCAAATTACCATCTATAATAATCTTTTTAATAAAACCCTAGTCGAGGAGAAATTAAAATGTCCAGTAAATTCCTGACCGGTTACACACATATATATATATATATATATATATATATATATATATATATATATATATATATATATATATATATATATATATATATATATATATATATATATATATATATATATATATATATATATATTCTTTGTTTATCCTGTCCTTACATTTAATTTCCAATGAGTTGAAGGTTACATATTCCGAAATATGAACGTGCCATAGGTTGCATCTGTAGGTACTGGCCGGTCATTGCAGATATCCCCGTGATTTTAGCCAGCATTCCCACTTTATACGAATCAGTGAACGTGGTAATCACCGGGTTGTCCGTATAGTTGGGAGAGTCACCTAGACGCACCTCTACATTTTGTAAGGTGTCGTTCAAGTTTCTGTCTTTCCTAGCTAGTATCCAGATTTCTTTAATGTCACGTGGTGCTCCCAGGTCTGCCCTCAACCAACCATTGGTTTCAATATTTGTCAGGAAACAGTCATCTCTATGCTCGCAAAAGTAACCATTTATGGCTTTATCCACCGTTCTATTAGCTACCCTAGTTATGAAAAAACTGGACGATGTGATGTCGGTGATGTAGGGGGTAAGGTCCATGGGATGTTGCCAGGTCGCGTAACATTTGTCAAACTGTACACCTCCATCCTCCCCAACCCACCGTCTAGTTACCTGAGCCTTGTAGAGCAGACATTCCATACCTGTAATATAATGTGCTATGAGTAATAGTTTCATGTGGAAGATACCAATAAGAATGATAATATTTATGGCTTATCCCCCTCCTCTTTGGTAAGATACGACGCCACCGAAGGCGTTTACCACAAACGGTAAACGTACTCTTTACTATATTTGTTTTACTGTAGAGTGCTCAAGGTCTTCCGTACAAGAAGGGATTCAATATCTGACACTAAGCTACAGATAAGCGGATGAAGCTGATAGTAGTAGTCGTAGAAGCAGTAGCAGTAGTACTAGAAGTAGTAGTTGTAGTAATAGTAGCGTCTGATACTAGCGGTGTAGTTGTGTGTCCTCCCTGGTCTACAACGAATTTGGAGAGGACATTCTCAGAAGGTGGGAGTAGGGATTTTTCAGTGTGTTGGTGAATATTGGACGTCACCCATATAACTGGCACTGAAGGCTCTCCTCATCCCATACTGCATTGATTGCAATTTTTTTGTATGCATACCAATGATCACCTAGAGAGGTGTAGTTGTCGGTGGTGGCAGTACCCGCCCTTGCGTCTGCCCTGGTGCGGGAACTTTGTTAATACTACATTGAATCGGGGGTGCTTGAGGACATTCTTGCTGTTTATCCAAAATTTGCTATCCCACACTGATTAGTCTTCAATTAGAATATGACGTCCAATCTATATGAACCACTGTCCCACATGGCAGTGAACAGTGACATCACCCACGTTTCTCTGACCTATATATATATATTGCTAATGAATATGATGTATTTCTTTGTGTAAGAAACGCTGTCCTGCATGGCAGTGAACAGTGACATCACCCACATGAATCTGACCTATATATACTGTTATGAATATCATGTATTTCTTTGTGTATTAACCTCTGTCCTGTATGGCAGTGAGAAGTGATACCACTCTTAGTGTCAAGACCTGACTGAAATATTCAGAATAGGCAAACTGTACTCCAAGCTTTGTCAATAAATTTGATGAACTAAACTAAGGTGTGGGATCTACTTTAGCAGGTGCGGTCTCGCGAATCCCGCTCACGAGGCCAGCATTAGAAGGCCAACTATTTTATGCATGCTGTAGCTGCCCACACGTAAACAGACACTCCGGGAAGTGTCAGTCACACCCCTTACCAGACCAAGTAAGACTTTACTACTTATACTTACATCAGTGTGATCAAAGAAATTGTGACTATTCCTGCCATAGATATATAAATATGAGCCAGGTGTGACTATTCCGACTCCCAGCGTATAATTCCGATTTTGTATAGATTGTTGCCCACACCCCCAGGGATGGCATACACACCCATGCCAATGCACATATGTCCCTACTACCTGGACACTGCTCTCCATTCTGTCAACTCACAGGCCCTTTCATAAGAATTATATTGCACCTAATGAGACCAAAGCAGATGTCAGTGGCAGACATTCCTGTTGCTGGAAGCGTGAAGCATTATGCTGGGTAACTGTCCTTTCATCTGTTCTAGCCGGAATAAAAACTACACACACTGTGAATGTGTAAGATATCGACTCCGTCATGTGGGATGCAGGAGAAGGAACAACTGGCGGAATCCACTGGGCAGGGACCCGTCACGGGCGGACACAGAGACACAGAGGATATCGCCTGGACAACACCGCCTAACTATATGCTGAATGATAGCAGTGAGTCCAATCAGTCTGAAAATATAGTGCCAAGAAATGCTGCTTAAACACTAAAAGATGTACACGAGGCATGTCGAGGGAAGATGCAGCGAATTAGGTCAAAGAAACCTACTCAGAAGTTGTCAGGTCTTCAATTAACCTCTTTTTTCCACCAAAATGTTGGAACACCAAGGAAATGATCCTGGCGATGACCCGCCTCATACAATATTACATCCCATGACAGCTCCCTGGCCCCATTAGCTCTCCACATAATGGCAATATTACATCATCTATTCTGCCATAGAACACACGCAAGGAGTAAGTGTAAAGAAAATGTAGCTGCATTGAAGGGGAGGCAGACAATAAGGCAGAATGGGGTTCTTGATGATCTCCTAATTGAGGTAAGAACACTGCAGCAGAGACTGAAATGTACTGGAAACTAAAAGCAAGCCACTGAAGACGTTGCCAGAAAGTTTGGTAACAAGATTCGTGTTGGAAAAGTGTCCTCGGCGGTAAGATCTCTCACAGAGGAATCTTCCGGTGGTGTTCTGCCAATAAACAGAGTGGCATTACAACAACTGAAAGAATAACATCCCCCTGCAAATGCAGAGGAAGGCATCTGGTTCCAGGGTTCCTATATCCCTCCAAATGCTGTCCTGTTCGAGAAAATAACAGGTGGGATGGTGTGGAAAAAAGCACTGAAAACACAGGGAGAGGCTGGCCCCTCAGGCCTGGATGCAGACATTTGGAGGGTTATCCTTAGCGCTAACAAGTTTGGTGACGCAGCAAGAGATCTTTGCATGCCACCGTCCCCGCCCTGGGAGAAGGGTAGCAGCCTCGTGCTGCTATTACCTATATGCTCTGAGGGCCTGCCACCTCACCCACCTG
>NW_024746532.1:0-81737 GCF_018991925.1 Homarus americanus | reverse complement strand
TGTGTTAAGCAGGAGCGTCCCGGTACAAAACCATATATAATCCTTACATGATGTTTTGCAGTAGATGCTCCATTTTTGTTACTTACTCTCAAGTACTTTACATATTATGCTGGTGAGGCTCACCGGTCTATAGTTGCTCATGGATTGAGGATCGCTCTTCTTGAAGATAGGACTCACATAAGCCACTTTCCATTCACTGGAGACCTTTCGTTCATCCAGGCATTTACAAAACAGAAACTTCATGGGCTCGCCAAGCTTGCTGCTCAACTGTCTTAGCACTCTAGGATGCACCATGTCAGGGCCGGGACTCTTAGGGATCGTTATCGACAGTCTATTTCAATATTCTCTTCTCTGTGAATACAATGTGGGTCAGTGCTGTGTCGAGCTGTCTGTCCTCAAATGCAGAAGGTTAATCGTTTTTTCTTGTGAAGACTAAGGAAAGAAGCCGTTCAATGCCACAGCTTTACTCCCGGTCAGAAGCTTCCCAGTCTGATACTTACTGTTTTTAATTTCTGGACTTTTGTATAGCGGTAAATGCCCTTGGGTTTGACTTGACTCGTTAAACCAGCCCCCTGAACTCCTTTTTTTTCAGCCCTTCTACATTCTAACCTTTGCTTGGTTTCTGGCTATTGCATGCATCCCTCCTGTCCTGCTCTTATTATTTGGGACCCAGCCCACGCCTTTTGAATTTCTGTATTTTCTTAACTTTGTCGACCGTCGCATGGTTCATGTTTAGATCCCCTCGTATTCCTAGAGGCACTGGAAATTCATACAAGATTACCTAGCCAGAATATAATTTACACAATTTTATAAAGATTTTGACTATTTTAAATATAAACATCATGAATTTGCATTAGACATACAAATTTAGTCAATTTAAAATTTTGATTACAAAGCCAAAACACTTTTGCAAAATATATAACGTTCATATTCAAAATATTCCTGACATTTAAAGGAATCCAGCAATGTCAATTATATTATCTAACAGTCTGGTATTATTTATTACTATGCCTTAAAATCTGAGTGTTTTCACCCCGACATTTCTCAGAGGAGGAAGGTGTGGAAAGAAGTTGAGTCATTATTTGGAATGGACATTAACCTGGCGACTTTATTTCGTAAATATTGGTATTATTGTGCATACCAGCATAAAATTAAGCTGTTATTTTACTAGAACTGGTTATTATGTCGGTATTGCGTGGAAAAAAGTGGAGTTTGAAGTCGACTGATCTCTATTTCAATTAATCCATATGTTCTGTTATTCCATTTCGTGTTCATTTTTTCTCGTTTCACAGCGCTTTCTCCATGAGTTCAATTATTTCAAATGAAATGGGTATTTACCAGCGCATGACATTCAAGCCAGAAATTTGTTCTCGGTAGCGTCTCCTGCTCATAATGGTAACCAGTGGTGACGCAGTTCCGCTAACCAGGGCGGCACCCAGCATCCGCGCGTCGAGGCTGATGGAATTTGGCCACTGCAGCGGGTGAATGGAATTTTTTCATTATTAAAGTTTAATACTGTTATGGGGGCCTGAGCTGCCACCATTTATGAGGGCCACTACTGCCACCATTTATGAGGGGCCTCTGTGTGCCAGTAACAATTCCTTTTACTCTCATACTTATTACCATTGGTAGCTTGGCGAGAGGGAGGCTGGAGTGGGTAGATGTAATGATAGTATCAAGCAATAGGAAGAAATACTTGGTAAATACTGTAGGTAAATAATAGACACAATTATACAAATGCAAAATTTGTTTAAAGCCTTGAATGTAATTAGAAGAAAGGAGATTTATTTGTACCAACAGACGAAATCACAAGTACTAGGCCCTCCCAGGCAACGCCGCTCACACCACTACTGGGTGGACATGCTCAATAACACTTCCAACCCTACTGGGTGGACATACTCAATAACACTCCAGCGCCCTACTGGGTGGACATGCTCAATAACACACAACTCTTATAGTGTAGCACCATAAGAGACCAGGCCAGCTGCCACTGCCACCTTCAGGTGGTCAGTCGAGTTGTGCGCCGAGAGCGGCCATGGGGTCCAGCCACCATGGAGTACTTTCGGCGAACTCTGGAATCCCAGTGGATTAATTCCACCACACAAAATAGCCCTACTGAGTTGAGCTCATCGCAATGATGGGGGCTGGTAGTGACCGCCGTGGCTTGGTGATCGGTCACCTGCGTAGGCGGCGATAGGGCCAGGCCAGTACAGCTATGGGGGCTATAGGTAGTCTGGAAGTGTCTGGCGGCGGGTCTCCACGAGGTAACTGATCCTGCTGGACCTCGGACATCTCCCCAGACATAGTGGATACAACATCCGCTGAACCACGACCTAGGCTGGCGTTAAGGGACCTGTGGATCGGACGTTTCACCAGCGGTGACATGCTCCCAACATGCGTTTGGGGCGTTAAAGGCGTAAATATGACTCAACTCAGAGCATATCAACTCGTTACTGTAACACATTGCTGTCAACTATTAATTGGGTCAAATCACTTAAGAAGAGTAGAATTACAACGCAGTGGAATATGGCGCATATAATGGATGAAGGGCGGGCCTCACTAGCGGTAGAAATGCCAGCGGTAGCCTCACTCAAAATATGCCAGGAGTCCACCTACTTCTATTCGATGAATTAATTTACTGTACACTCTGGCGTTGAAACTGAGACTATAAGCTGGTTTCATTCCTGCCGTATACTAACAGTATCTGAGCAATGTCGAAAGCCGTCGAAATTGATTACAGGTTTGGCAACAGGTCCATACGGCGTCTGCTTTCACGAATCCAGGTGGATTATATTCAAAGGATTCCAAAACAAAGGCGGGAAGCCGCGGGGCGTTTTCACTGGGGCCATGAAGGTTTTACACTGTGGACGTTTGAGCGTAATATGACTCCTTAAGGTTTACAGGTTAGCCATTATCACGATCATGACAAAGCTTCCCCCTTCCCCAAGATATATATTATGCGGTAACGTTCAGAAAACACGTAAGTAGTGACATACACATTAAATGATTAATATAAAGTATAAATCCTCATACAAAACATTGCACAAATTATATCGATAAAAATAGAAAAATACTTCCCTACCGGTGGTCAGGATTGGGTAAAAGAAATGGAAATCTGTTAACATACAACTAGAATGTGACACACCTTCATAAAAAAATATATTGGGATACATATAACATAATAGCACCAAAAATAATAGCACATGGGGTTAGGTACAACATGTCATAATAATACTGAATGGGGGTTAGATACATCATCATATAATAATACTGAGTGGCGGTAAATACATCATATCATATCATAATAATAAATGGTGTTACATACATCATATCATATAATAATAAATGGGGTTAGGTACGTCAGCATAGAATAATAATGAATTGAGTTAGATACCTCATATCATATAATAATAATAATAAATGGGGTTACATGTTATAAAATACACCCTCACATCGGTAGGTAAAGTGCACACTCAAAATTTCCTTACAGAACTCAAATTTCAATGTTCATAGATCATGAAAGTTTCTTTTATGCAATTGGTCAAATGCTTACAGGACACACTGAGATTTAACATAGGTTTCTCAAGCTAGGACATAGACAGACGGACCCCATCAAGTTGAAGGAATGATTTGTTTGCCCTTAATCTAAAGAGTCATGTCGCACTCGCGAGAGGCAGCACCATTCAAGGGACTCCGAACGAGCGGGTATTCCTAAGAATTCAATACTAACGAAACGGTCCTCATGAGAACACCACCAAACCAAAAACTGTCTGTACTTATGGCATTTGCCATGTAGAAGTAATAGCACCATATTTTTATGCCCGAAAACTCCCTGAAAGTCACGAACTCTACACCTACAGTATATACCAACAACACCCAGCCTACGTAGGACTTACCAACCGGAACTTGAGAATTCACCACTGGTATCTTTACTCAAACTAGTAACAGATACCCTTCAGATGATTGCATAACTGCCAATACATCTTCCAATCTCTGTCTTTACTGCAAATTGACCCTTCCTCTGCAAAATACTTTTAACCCCCCCAAAAAAACATCCTCCATTCTTTTCCTTTCTCTCCATTTTTTTTTCTTCACTTCTTCAATTACTAAAAGTTACCTACAACAGATTGTGCACTTCACTACCCATCTACAACCAAGGATGTTCACTTATAAAGCCCACTGTTTCTTAAAGATCCAGTCTAACCACTGGTTTTCTCCTCCTTTACCCATAGCTTTAGCGAGTTTAGCCAGAAGAGCTTGGGCTTCACACACACACTGACTCAAGTTTGGCATAGTTTCTTCAGCAGTAGCTGTTTACTAATAATGGGCAGCACACAATACTTGTATGTTTATGTGTACCAAAAAAATTACCTTCTTACCTTTTAAATGATCCTGGACAGTCATCAAGTGCCAACTGCAGTGGTGAAGCGGATGGCACCAGTCTCACTCACCAGATCACCAACACAACAGTCCCACACAGGCGAGTCTTGACCTAACCCACAGAGCCCGACGGTGCCAACAGTCCGTCAAACACACGAGATAAACACCAAAAACATTGAAGTTGTATTTATGTTTCCTGAACCTTTAACTGATTATTACCTTATTGTAAATATGGTGACAGTTAAGACTAAAGGTGACATATAGTGACGCGTCAGGAGGATGAACGCGCATACCAAAAGTATTGACAGTACAACAATTTTCCCGATAAAATATGTGTGTGTGTGTGTGTGTGTGTGTGTTCGACCTGAGTTGAATCTTCAACACCTCGCCCTCGTCCGACGAACCATTTATCCCCGGTAAGTGAAACCATATCAACTTCCTTTACGCCATTTGTCTCGTCTACCCATTAATAATTTGAACCCGGATGTTAATTGATGCGGATCGTGTCTGGGTAATGGTTAGCCAGCGCAGTTCGAATTGTCCGATATTCTCGGACTATTCATAACACTGGATCATCAAACCAACAGGGTGTGTTTGTTGCTTTATCAACAACTTCTACACCCAAATAGATTCACGCCAGAGCCCTGAACCACCCATCCTCCCACACGAGGACCAACCATTATATCAGCCATCACAAAACAGGTTCTCAAGTCACCCAGCAAAACATACGAGAAAACAAGGTAGAGCCTCACGTTTTCTACAATGTTTTTACATATATGTGAAAGATTACCATAATTATGATTACTGTTGAGAGAGAGAGAGAGAGAGAGAGAAGAGAGAAGAGAGACGCTATATTACATTATTATAGGGATATATTTTCTTATAAATCCTGATGGTATTACAGAGTTACTTTAATATAATATTTAATGTATTTGTCGTTTTATTTTATTTGTTATTGTAGTTACTTTAGTTTGTTTTATTATTATCATTAAAATAATAAAAATAATCTTGACCAGGTACACGCAGTTACAAGGTAAGTGTCGTCCTTCTGCAACAGGTGAGTCCAAATACAACGGCAGGATACCTTCAAGTCATGCAAGACGCAGCTCTCACCTGTGTGTATGTGGTGGTGGTGGTGGTGGTGGTTGTTGTTATGATGTAGGCTGCACCTCAACAACTTAGCACTTGTTGAGGTTAAAAGGACTTGTTGGAAGTTATAGAGAACTTGTTGAGGTTATAGGAACTGTTGAGGTTATAGGAACTTGTTGAGGTTAAGGGAACTTGTTGAGGTTGTAGGAACTTGCTGAGGCTATAGGGAACTTGTTGAGGTTATAGGAACTTGTTGAGGTTATAGGAACTTGTTGAGGTTATAGGAACTTGTTGAGGCTATAGGAACTTGTTGAGGCTATAGGAACTTATTGAGGTTATAGGAACTTGTTGAGGCTATAGAGAACTTGTTGAGGTTATAGGGACTTGTTGAGTTACCTGCTGGCTCATATCCAGGTTATTAATGGAACAAAAACAAACCCGACCGTGGGACAGGACATATAAATCTAACCTAACCAAAGATTGAGGTAAGTAGCCTGACTAAATATTCTCAACTTTGCGTCATCCGGTAAAATAAAAAATATATAAACAGTAATAGTTTGGTCATACTGTTCGTGGTGCTTTCAACAATGGTGTCGTGTATCCGTGGAGTAATTGCCAACATCCTTACATCAGATAAGACGCATTCAAGTGTAATTTACGCCCTGTTAACACGATCGTCTTTAATACGCAGTTTATATCAGAAGGTAGCACGAACGATACTGTAGTGACGGTAAGTAAAACTTTCTGGGATATTTAAGTTTTAAATCATCTCTTCCACACTACCCCCCCCACCCTGCTGTACTGTTGCCATCGCGCGGTCAGTATTTAGGTACAAGTGTGTGTGTGTGTGTGTATGTGTGTGTGTGTGTGTGTGTGTGTGTGTGTGTGTGTGTGTGTTACTGCTGTTCGTCTTACCACTATGCGGTTTACTTAACATAAAATATTTCGTGTTTTCAGCCACGTCAGCAAGGCCAAGTTCCCATTACCTTCACCTCCGGTTTACCTCATCTAAAATGGTTAAACATAAAAGAACAAAACATCTAATTTGCATTACATCCTCACCGAGTTGAGAGAGAGAGAGGAATTGGATCCTCCGACTCAAACGACAGTGGCATTGAATCTGTTCCTCGTCCTCAACTCACATAAATCATCACATAACTTCACATTACCACAACACACAACCTATAACACTGTGAAATGTTTACTAACCAACAAACTTCAAATCAATTCTCATATTGACGCCGTTAGAGGGATGAGGCAAGAGGAATAAGGACGGAAGGGAGTTGGATCGTTTAATCACTTATAGTCGTATTGCTTTTTGTTGTTTGTTTTAGTGACCGCCCCGACCCTTTTTGATAAGTCTATTGTTCCTGTAGGGAAGAGCTCTTTGTTGATGTGTGTAGCCAAGGAGAACCATGAATACTGACAAGAATAATGGACAATGGTGAACAAAAAAAGGAATTAAAAAATGGGTAGAGGGAGGCAAAAGTTTAAAGAGGGTAAAAGGCAATAGGAGGAAAAGGAAAAGGAGGTAAGGAGAGCAAAAAGTGGAGAGGGAGGAGAGGAGACAAAGAAAAAAAAAGGAAAAAGGTAGAAGAAGAAAAGATAGAGTAAAAAAAGTACAGAAAAGAAAAGAGGATAACAGGGTACAGGAGACTAAAAAACAAAAGGGAGATAAGGAGAATGCATAAAAAAGAGAAGAAGATAAGTCTTTGAGGGAAAACAGTCAGGGAACGAAACAAACAGACAAGTTAAGCTAAGTAAGACATCTACGAGACTTTCATGGCGAGGCAAAGACACACCCTAAGAAAAGTTCACATAGGTTAGGTTACGTATTTGTCTTCCAGTATACAGAACCAAAGAAACAAAACAATTAAAGCACCCACACACACACACACACACACACACACACACACACACACACACACACACACACACACACACACACACACACACACACACAATGGGAACTACTTTCATTTAAATCAATAAAATCATCAAAACAAACATAACACAAAATCAATAATGGCCCTCTCTCTCTCTCTCTGCTCTACCTCTCTCTCTCTCTCTCTTCTCTTTCCTCTGTCTATCTTCTTCCCCATTCCATACCCTTCTCCTTTCCTTGTCTCTCTTTCCTTTTTGTCCTCTCATTTCCCTCATGATTTCCTCTTTTCCTATCCTCCTCCCTCCTTTCATCAATGTACTTCTCTCTCTCCTCTCTTCCTTTAGTACAGTACTCTTACATTGCTTTCCTCCCTGGTGGTACTGAACAACTCCTGCTTTATAAAGTACTAATACTCCTTCTGTGTACAATACTATACCTTACTGTACTATCTATTTCATCACTATATTGCTCTAGTATTAGTAGCACTCTTTCATTCCAGTTGCTGTATCCATCCCCTTTAATCTAATCTAACCTAAAACTTACCTAACACCAAATCCACTAATAAAATAATAATCAGACATATTTCAAATAAATTAACATTATTCAACACTTACTACTAATTCATTTTACGTAAGTTACTACCACTGTTTACCTCACTATATACCAATTGTATTTATACCTGGGACTTATTTATCCATTTATTTATACCGTGAATAACATACCAAAACTTCCTTCAACCCATTACCATTTTACCGTGTCCAATGTTTATACAAGCGACCTATTACCGGCAGATTTATACAGGTGACCTATTTTACCAAATAAATGTTTATACAAGTGACCTGTTACCGACAGTGTTTATACACGACCTGTTACCGACAAATGTTTATACATTGACCTATTTACCGACAGTGTTTATACGGTACGACCTATTTACAAACAGTGCTTATACGGTGACCTGTTACCGACAATGTTATACGGTGACCATTTACAAACAGTGTTTATACAGGTGACCTTTTACCGACAGTGTTTATACGATGACCTTTTACCGACAGTGTTTACACGGGTGAAACCTATTTACCGACAGTGTTTATACGGGTGACCTATTTACCGACAGTGTTTATACAGTGACCTGTTACACCGACAGTGTTTATACGAAGTGACCCTGTTACAACATTAACATACGGGTGACCTGTTACCAGCAGTGTTTATTTTTCTCTGCAAGGACTAATTGCGTTACACAAGCGAGCAAACAAAAGCACATCGGCCAGTGATTGTTCTGGAGCGAATCTGTTGTGAAATACTGGGATATTTTTGTTTTATTTTTTAACGTTAAGTATATTAATGAATCAGACTGTGTGTGTTACATTAAAAGGCTGAGTGTTTACATAATAATAATAATAATAATAATAATAATAATAATAATATATCTTTGGCTCTCTCCTGTTATCCTCTTAATCTTGCCCTCTTGTCCTCAGTCCTCAAGAATTAAAAAAAAAGTAAAAAATCAGAATTAACATACAGAACATGCCAATGCAGCTGTCTATCTAAATGAGCATTATAAAACATTTTGAATCAGTGTCAAACTCGATATAACAAATAATAATAATTACTTTTCATTCAAATCAAATATTTCTAAAATCAACAATGTCTAATAATCAGCTTCGAGTTCAGAAATATACACACAGACTAAAGCGTATTATTAGATTCCTCTTTCAGTAACAAATGATTAAAATACACCATAAAACACGAAAAAAATTGATAAAAAAACATACTGAGAACGATACAATATACATAAAGATACAGGACTGTAGTATATTCCTTTAGCAGACGACAATGAACGATAATAATTTAAGTACTGTCCAAAATTTACTATAACATTTTAACCAATTTGTATTTATTTTTTAGTTAAGTTCGAGGATAAACACACAGAGAAGACACAAGATAGATGGAAAAACATTCTCTATATATGTTGGGAGGATATGGAGAATGTTTTTTGGTATTGTTAAACGAGACAATAGGTGAATGTGGTGTCTTTCAAAATTAGAATTGACAGAATCTACCAGATGCTCCACTGGTTAATAAGGGATGACTATTTTTTTACTTTACTTTTGTTGATATTAATTGATTTTCTGATATATTTACTTACACATATACACACTACTACTACTACTACTACTTTTACTACTACTACTTTTTTTTAATGGCCTCCAGCCTCCCCAATATACACCTTTATACCATTTATGTGTAAATATCCTAATACAGCAACTATGTCCTATCTGTGTTAAATTAGTTGAGCCATGAGAATCCCATCACGGCATTCAGTGACTGTAGCCTCTGTAGTCGATATCTGCAGCGGATTGTTGGAGTAGGGGCAGAGAAACTCTCTCGTTCCTAGGGCAGAGCAAAGCCGACCGAAGGAGAAGAAAGGACAGTCGACATCTCTGTCAGGCTGTGACCTGCTTCACAGGCTGCTGCTTCTGTTCGGAGATCAGCTCACTTGAGTCTGGCAGCCAGAAACATCTTGCCTGGGCCCATCCACCAGGGTTGTGAACACTAGAGGAGTGAGGCTGCCTTGATCAACACTTTGAATTCTCTCCCTGTACGCTTCCCTTGTCGTTCTCGTTCCTCCTATAGCACTCGAAGCTAAGTTACGATGACAAACTTGTGCATGGGATCAAAATCCTGATGTCGAAAAGCTGTCGCGTCAGAATCACATAGGCACTGGCATCCCACCGAACTTCGTTAGATGTGTTTGAAGTCATAATGGTGTTGGAGGATCTCGCCATCCAAAGTGGAAGGAGGTCGGTTCTACATGACGTCCCAGCAGATTTCCTTCTAACATAGTACAACAGCGAGATCCATACCTCGTCATCTCCTCATGTAAGCCCCCTTCTTGCAAACCATGGCGTGATCGCCATCATAAGAATAACCACACACACACGCATTGGGAGGGCAAGCCATCTACTGGCCAACCGTACCTTAGAGACAATAGCATCGCAGAAATTCTTTATTTTGTTGTTAAAGGCTGAAACCATTTGCCTTATCGTGCGCAGTAGTTAACCAGTTCGGCGCCCACCTCCTCACGCTATAGCTACTTTTTTTGTCAAATTTTCTGGAACCTGCAGCAATAGTTGCTGCAACATGTCATTTGGCAGTGCTGAGTCTGTTTGTAATGGATCTACGGATCTTATAACTTCGCTGGTGTCCACTTCCCTGTTGCATTCTGGGCTGTGTATGGTCAGTGAGGGCTGCCGTGAAGCTTAAGTGAATTTTGATGTTCAAGTCAGCAATCTCCTCTCTGGATTAGTTAGTCCCATCCTACAGTCTTGGTGGCAGTGCAAAGTGTTCTCTACTGGGGTTAAGTCGTGGTGTCTCACTGGATTTGGGAATGATTGCTTCTTCAAAAGGAGTGGAGGAGGGGTCCCGGATCTCAGGGATGGTACGCATCAGGTAGTTCAGCAGTCTTGAGCTCCATGTGTGAGATGCTGCAAAAGGCCATGTGTGCCAATGGTGTAATTCTCCGATGAAACATGGATTTCGCTAACCCACTCATTCACCTTTCCCCTACATTATAGGTCTTGAAGTCGTAGTGCCAATTACTGCGCCTGAGCAATATTTTGGCCGTCCTTGGTTATTTGACGCCTCCCATATTACTGAAAACCTCCACAGCCCGATCACCGTAGTCTGGCTACGATGAGGAAGGTTTGCTGGCGTTTGGGTGAATTGCCTATTTATGGACCTCGCGATGTTACAGGTCCCTACTTTCTGATGTCCTCCACTTTTCCTGCTCCTGTGAGTCATCAGCATATGCACTTCATTTGACCCCAGTTGTTTCACTACTACACTACTACTCGTTCAATTAAGTTTGCTAATTTATACTAAACAATACATTTATAATCCAATTAATTACGATCAACATACAAGCCACTGATTACATAAATAAATTAAGTGCTATGTGCATATAAAGAGAATCCTTATATATTCAGGCAAATTTACATAATTTTTTTCTTATAATTTTTATTGGGTAAATTTACCCCAAGAGTATATTTTCATTCTTATCAGTAATTTAACATACATGTATATTTAACACACACCACAAGTAATTAAAACACACCAAGTGATCCATGCAGTGTCATTTTAAAAGTAATTAAAGTGCAAAAGGAATTAGACATAAAATTAACACTCAGTGGAACAAATTTTGGGAATTGGTGTGTGGGTGCATCCCCGCGTCACACTACATGCATTGCATTTACTTGTACCATTACTAAAACATTGAAGTAATAAAAAGTTTTCCATTAATATTAAAAGTTATTTGATATCACTTGTTGAAGTGATATATAATTGTGTTTTATAACCTAATAAGTAAATAAACTGTGATTTAAAACACTGAATTCCTATAGTCCTAGTGCGTCATGGCGTCATTCCAAATATAACAGTGAATCATTTTTTTTCTCTACACGCTTATGATGTTACAGTAGTGAAAGCTTGTATCCTGTAACCTCTGAAAGTAAGAATGGCTTAGTGTGTTAGATATCTTTAAATCCTTGAGTCAAGATGGTTTAGCCTAAGAATACAACGATGCTGTGTGAGTGTGTGTGGGTAAATCAGCAAGGTGGCACACTCACCCTCAAATCAGGCACCAGATGAAGACAGCTCACCCTTCATTCACCTGAGGGGCCAGAGGGGACAGTATATGTGTGACACGTGAAATTGATGCACAGGTAAGGTGATACACAGGTGAAGACAGTACATGATGAGGTGATGCACAGATGAGGCGATACACAGGTAAGGTGATACACAGATGAGGTGATACACAGGTAGTGATACACATGATGAGGTGATACAGGTGAGGTGATACACAGGTGGTGATGCACAGGCAGGTGATGCATGATGAGGTGATACACAGGTAGGTGATACACATGATGAGGTGTCTGCATGATGGTGATACACAGGTGAGGTGATACACAGGTTGAGGTGCATGGTGAAGTGTGCACAGGTGGTGATTACAGGTGGTGATGCAGGTGGTGGTGCATGGTGAGAGTTGATGCAGATGAGGTGCAGGTGAGGTGATGCACGGATGAGATTCTTGGTGGGTGTGCATGGTGAGATTGCAGGTGGGGTGCAGATTGGGGTGATGCACAGGTGGGTGGTGCACATGGTCAGTTGATGCAGGTGAGGTGTGCATGGTGGGGTGATGCACATGGTGGGGTGGTGCACAGATTGAAGTTGATGCACAGGGTGAGGTGATGCATGGTGGGGTGATGCACAGGTGAGGGGTGATACACAGGTGGTGATGCACAGGTGGGTGATGCACATGATGGTGTCCCCTGAGATGGTGTCTGGGTGGGTGTGCACATGAGTGGTGATCTGGGTGGTGATGCACACAGGTGAGGGTGATGCAGGTCAGGTGGTGCATGGTGAGGTGCAGGTGGGTGGTGCATGGTGGGGTGTGCAGGTGAGGTGATGCACATGGTGAGGTGCAGGTGGGTCGTGCACATGGTGAGGTGGTGGTGATGCAGTTGGGTGATGCACATGGTGAGAGTTGATGCACGGGTGGGTGAGTGCATGGTGGTGTGATGCACAGGTGGTGCACATGATGGTGTGCACAGGTGGGGTGATGCACATGATGGGGTGATACACACATGAGTGGGGTGATGCAGGTAAGGTGCATGATGAGGGGTGATGCACAGGTGGGTGATTACATGATGAGGGTGATGCACAGGTGGTGGTACACATGGTGGGGGTGGTACAGGTGGGGTGATGCACATGATGAGGGTTGCACAGGTAGATTACATGGTGGTGATGCACAGATGGTGTGCATGGTGGGGTGCACAGGTGAGGTGCAGATTGAAGTTGATGCAGATGAGGGTGTGCATGGTGAGGATGCACGGATGGGGTGTGCAGATCAGTGATTGAGTGCGCAGATTGAGATTGCAGGTGGAGAGTTGATGCAGGATGGGGTGGGTACCAGATGAGGTGCATGAGTGGGGTGTGCAGATGGGTGATGCACAGATGGGGGTGTGCACATGGTGGAGATTGATGCAGGTGGGTGATGCACATGGTGGGGTGTGCAAGATGGTGATGCACAGGGTGGTGATGCACAGATGGTGATGCACAGATGGTGTGCATGATGGTGATGCACAGGTGGGTGCACAGATGGTGATGCAGCTGGGGTGCAGGTGAGGGTGTGCACAGATTGAGGGTGTGCAGGTGGGGTGCAGTTGGTGTGCATGGGGTGCAGATTGGGTGTGCACAGGTGGGTGCGGATGAGTTGAGTGCACGGGTGAGGTGTGCAGATTGAGGGGTGATGCAGGTGAGGTGATGCAGGTGGTGATGCACAGATGGTGATGCACAGGTGGGTGATGCACGGGTGAGGGTGATGCAGGTGGTGATGCACGCCAGTGGGGTACAGGTGGGTGATACAGGTGAGGTGATACACAGAGAGGTGATACACAGATGAGGGTAATACAGGTAGGTGTACACAGGTGAGGTGATGCACAGATGAGAAATAAACAGGTCAAGATTGATAACAGGCAAAGTTGATACAAGGGGTACACAGGTGCAGATAAGGATAAGGAGTTGATACAATGAGATTACGTTAACACAGATTAGTTGATAAACATGTGAGAGTGCACAGATGGTGATACATATTCAAGGATACAGATTGATTGATACACAGATTGATGTGCAGATTAATTGATACACCAGGGTGGGGTGTTTGGGAGGTGATACATATTTATTGATGCAGATGAGGTGATACAGGGTAAGGTGATACAGATGATGTGATACCTGGGAGAAATTGATACACAAGGTGATGACTGAGTGAGATTATGCATGATGGTGTGATACACACATGAGTGACACAGGCAAGGGTGATACAAGGTGGTGATGCACATGAGAGGTGATACACAGGTAAGGTGATCACAGATGAGGTGATCACAGGTAAGGGATACATGGTGAGGTGATACATGGTGAGGGAGATCAGTGGGATACACAGATGCAGGTGGTGATACACAGGTAGGTGATACACATGATGAGGTGATGCAAAAGGTGTACAGGTGGAGACGCACAGGTGGGGTGATACACATGATGAGGTGATACACAGGTGGGTGATACACATGAGGTGATACTGGGTAAGGGATACACAGGTAAGTGTGATACACATGATGGTGATACAGGTGGGTGATACACATGATGAGGGCGTGCACAGGTGGGTGATGCACAGGTGGTGTGCACAGATGAGGGTGATACACGTGGTGATGCAAGGTGAGGTGCAGATCAGGTGTGCAGGTGGGGTACACAGGATGAGTGATGCAGATACACAAGGTGAAGATGATACAGGTGAGTGCAAGAGTGAGGTGATGCACAGATGATGGAGTGCAGGTATGCGCAGGGAGGGGGTGATACACAGATGAGGGATACACAGGTAAGAGTTACACAGTAGATGAGGGTGATACACAGGTGAGGTGATGCAAGGATGGGGTGTGATACACCGGGTGGGGGTGATACACAGGTGAAGACGTGCACACAGATGAAGGTGATGCATGCAGATAGGGGTGATACACAGAGTGGAGGTGATACACAGGTGATGGATACACAGGTGAGGTGATACACGGGAGGTGATACAGATGAGGTGATACACATGATGGTGATGCACAGGTGGGTGATACACGGATGAAGGTGAATGCAGTGAGGTGATGAAGGTCAAGATTGATACAAGATGAGGTGGTACACATGATAGGTGAGATGAGATACACAAGATGAGGTGATACAGACGAGTTGATGCAGATTCAGGTGAGGTGATAGATGCACGAAGATGATGATCTGCATGGTGAAGGTGATACACCAGATGAAGTTGATACAGGTAGTGCACGGGTGGTATACACAGATGAGATGACACACGCGGTGGAGATACATGGTGAGGGGGATGCAACAGATGAGTGATATACAGATGAAGATGATGCAGAGTGAGGTGATACACAGATGGGGTGATACATGATGAGGTGATACAGATGAGGTGATACATGATGAGGTGATGCACAGGTAAGGTGATACACCTGGATGATTTATGCACAGGTGGGTGATCACAGATGAGAGTGATACACATGATGGGTGATACAGATGAGGTGATACACAGATGAGGTGATACAGGTAGATGATGCACAGATGGTGATACATGGTGGTGATTACACATGGTGAAGTGTACACGAAGATGAGGGTGATACAGGTGAGTTGATACAAGAATGATTGATACACTGGATGGTGATACATGATGGTGATCACAGATGGTGACACATGATGAGGTGATACACAGGTGGGTGATACACAGATGGTGATGTACAGGTAGGGTGATACACAGATGGGGTGATACATGATGAGTGAGCTGCATGATGAGGTGATCACAGATGAGGGATACACAGGTGGTGATACACAGGTGAGGTGATACACATGATGAGGGAGATACACAGATGAAGGTGATACAGGTGGGTGATACAGGTGAGGGTGATACACAGATGGTGATACACATGATGAGGTGATACACAGATGGTGATTACATGATCAGGTGCAGGTGATGTGCAGGTGGGGTGTACACAGATGAGGTGATACACAGATGAGGGTGATACACAGGTGAGGTGATACACATGGTGAGGTGATACAGGTGATTGATACACAGATGGGTGGAGTACACAAGATGAGGTGATACACAGATGGGGTGATACATGGTGAGGTGGATACACAGATGAAAGATTGATGCACAGGTGAGGTGCACAGATGAGGGTGATACACAGGGGTGATACACAGGTGGTGATACACAGATGAGGTGATCACAGATGGTGATACACATGATGAGGTGATACACATGATGAGGTGGTAACAGGTGAGGTGATACACAGATGAGGTGATACACAGATGAGGTGATACACAGGTGAGGTGATACACAGGTAGTATACACAGAGCACAGATGAGGTGATACACAGATGAGGTGATACACAGGTGAGGTGATACAGATGAGGTGATACACAGGTGAGGTGAAGAGGTGATACAGATGAGGTGATAGGTGAGGTGATACACAGGTAAGAGGTGATACACAGGTGAGGTGATACAGGTGAAGATACAGGTGTGAGGTGATACAGGTGAGGTGATACATGATGCAGAGGTGATACAGCATAACAGATGAGGTGATACACAGGTGAGGTGATACACAGGTAAGGTGATACACAGATGAGGTGAGGAAGAGATACACAGATGAGGTGATACACAGGTGAGGATACACAGATGAGTATACACAGGAGGTGATACACAAGATGAGGTATTAACAGGTAAGGTGATACACAGGTAAGGTGATACACAGGTGAGGATACACAGGTAGAGGTGATACACAGATGAGGTGATACACAGATGAGGTGATACACATGATGAGGTGATACACAGGTGGGTGATACACAGGTGAGGTGGAACACAGGTGAGGTGCATACAGATGAGGTGATACACAGGTGAGGTGATACAGAGTATACAGGTGGGATACACAGGTGAGGTGATACACAGAGAGGTGATACACAGGTGAGGTGATAATGGCGAGGATACAGTGAGGTGATACACAAGGTAAGGTGATACACAGGTGAGGTGATACACAGATGAGGATACAGGTGTAAGGGATACAGATGAGGTGATACAGGGGTAAGGTGATATGATGAGTGATACAGGAGGATACAGGTGAGTGATACAGGTGAGGTGATACATGATGAGGTGATACACAGGTAAGGTGACATGATGAGGTGATACACATGATGAGGATACACAGGTGAGGGGGGATACAGGTGAGGTGATGATGATGAGGTGATACACAGGTGAGGTGATACACAGGTGAGGATACAAAGGTAAGGTAGATACATGATAGAGGTGATACACAGATGAGGTGATACAGGTAAGGGGATACACATGATGAGGTGATACACAGGTGTGATACAGGTGAGGTGATACACTGGTGAAGGTGATACACAGATGAGGTGATACACAGGTAAGGGTGATACACATGATGAGAGTGATAAACAGGTGAGGTGATACACATGATGAGGTGATACACAGGTAAGGTGATACACATGATGAGGTGATACACAGGTAAGGCGGATACACATGATGAGGTGATACATGCAAGGTGATACACATGATGAGGGTGATACACAGGTAAAGTGGATACACATGATGAGTGAAGGTAGTGATACATGATAAGGATACACATGATGAGTGGATACACAGTAAGGTGATTACACGTGATGAGGTGACAGGTAAGGTGATACACATGATGAGGTGATACACAAGGGTAAGGTGATACACATGATGAGGTGATACACAGGTGAGGTGATACATGATGGTAGTGATACAGTAAGGTGATACATGATGAGGTGATACACAGGCGAGGTGACACATGATGAGGTGACACAGGGCAGTGAAGGGCACATGATGAGGATACAGGTAAGGTGATACACATGATGAGGTGATGGAGGTGGAGGGGGTGATACACAGGTGAGGTGATACAGGGGTGATACACATGATGAGGTGATACACATGTGTGTGATACACATGATGAGGTGATACAGGTGATACACATGATGAGGTGATACAGGTAAGGTGAGGATACATGATGAGGTGGATACAATAAGGGAGGTGATACACAGATGAGGTGATCACAGGTAAGGTGATACACGGATGAGGAGGTGATACAGGCAAGGTGATACACATGATGAGGTGACACAGGTAAGGTGATACACATGATGAGGTGATACACAGGTGATACACATGATGAGGTGTATACAGGTGAGGTGATACAGGTGAGGTGACACAGGGGTGATACATGATGAGGTGATACACAGGAGATATACAGAGAGGTGATACAGGTGATACACATGATGAGGTGATACACAGGTGAGGTGATACACAGGTGAGGTGATACACAGGTAAGGTGATACAGATGAGGTGATACACAGGTAAGGTGATACACATGATGAGGTGATACACAGGTGAGGTGGATACATGGTGGGGTGAGGTGATACAGGTGAGGTGGATACACAGGTGAGGTGATACACAGGTGAGGTGGATACATGATGAGGTGATACACAGGTGAGGTGATACACAGGAGGACATTAGTCATAAGTGATACACAGATGAGGTGATACAAAGGTGAGGGGTGATACACAGGTAAGGTGATACACATGATGAGGTGATACACAGGTGAGGTGATACAGGAGGATACACAGGTAAGGTGATACATAAGGATGAGGTGATACACAGGTAAGGTGATACACATGATGAGGTGATACACATGATGAGGTGATACAGGTGAGGTGATATACAGGTAAGGTGATACATCATAAACACACTGTCATCTCATGCATACTGTTATTACGGACACTGCCCTACAGTATGGTACTACCTCACCCTCAAACCTTGAGGAGGAGGAAGAAGAAGAAGAGGAGGAGGAGGAGGAGGAGGAGGAGAGGAGAGGAGGAGGAGGAGGAGAGAGAGAGGAGGTGAGGAGAATATATAAACATAAGAATAATAAATAAAAATAAATAAATAAATAAATAAAGCAACAAAATAAACAAGGAAAGAAAATTTATATGAAAAAGATCAGAAAATTAAAAAAAATCACAAAAAGTCAAGAAATAAAACCACAAAATTAAGCTTAAAAATAAAAAATAATAAACAAAACGATAATAAAATGACATAAAGATACAAAAGATAAGAAACCAGAAAGAAAACAAGAATAAATAAAAATAAGTAACTAAACAACTAAAACAAACAATATAAACAATAGTCAAAACAAAATAATACTACATCAAGGGACACGAAGACGATTATGATAAAGGACAAACGATAATAAAGAGGAAGAGGGAGAATAAAATAACTGGTAAATCAGAGGTTTAGGTTACTAATCATTTCACTAAATTAATGTTAGAGAGGGGAAACTTAGCATGGGAGGGAGGAGAGGAGGGAGGGAGAAAGGAAGGAGGAGGGAGGGGGAGATGAAGGAAGGAGGGGGAGGAGGAGGGAGAAGGGAGAGGAGGGAGGGAGAGAAGGAAGGAAGGAGAGGAGGGAGGGGGGAGATGAAGGAGGGAGGGGAGGGAGGAGGGAGGGAGAGAAGGAAGGAGGGGAGGGAGGGAGGGAGAGAAGGAAGGGGAGGGAGGGAGGGGAGGAGGGAGGGAGAGAAGGAAGGGGAGAGAGGGAGGGAGAAGGGAAGGGAGGGAGGGAGGAGGAGGGGGAGGGGAGAGAAGGAAGGGAGGGAGGGGAGGGGAGGAGGGAGGGAGAGAAGGAAGGGGAGGGGAGGGAGGAGGAGGGAGGGAGAGAAGGAAGGGAGAGAGGTGGGGAGGAGGGAGGGAGAAGGAAGGAAGGGAGGGAGGGGAGGAGGGAGGGAGAGAAGGAAGGGGAGGGAGGGGAGGAGGAGGAAGAGAAGGAAGGAGGGGAGGGGAGGGAGGAGGAGGAGAGGAAGGAAGGAAGGAGGGAGGAGGAGGGAGGGAGAGAAGGAAGGGAGGGAGGGGGAGGAGGAGGAGAGAAGGAAGGAGAGGGAGGGAGAGAAGGAAGGAGGGAGGGAGGAGGAGGAGGAGAGAAGGAAGGGAGGGAGGGAGGGAGGAGGGAGGGAGGAGAAGGAAGGGGAGGAGGGAGGGGAGGAGGAGGGAGAGAAGGAAGGGAGAGAGGGAGGAGGGAGGAGAGAGAAGGAAGGAAGGGAGGGAGGAGGAGGAGGGAGAGAAGGAAGGGAGGGAGGAGGGGAGGAGGGAGGGGAGAGAAGGAAGGAGGGAGGGAGGGAGGAGGGAGGAGAGAAGGAAGGAAGGGAGGGAGGGGAGGGAGGGAGGGAGAGGGAGAAGGGGAGGGGGAGGGGAGGAGGAGGGGAGAGAAGGAAGGAGAGAGGGAGGGAGGGGAGAGAGGAGGGAGGGAGGGAGGGAGGGAGATGAAGGAAGGGAGGGGAGGAGGGAAGGAGATGAAGAAAGGGAGGAGGGGAGAAGGGAAGGGAAAGTAAGATAGGGGAGAGGAAGGGAGAGAGGAAAGGAAAGATGAGTATAGGAAGAGAAGAATTTCCTTTCTTCTACTTTTCTGCCTAGCCTTCCTCATGCTGCCCACCAAATACTGCACCCGAGTGGATTGGACCAGTGCTAATCCTAGGAATGGTTGAGGGACAGATTGGTAGGTGAGGGGAATTGTGATGAGAGGGAGAGAGAGGGATGAGTGAGGGGAGAGGGACATGAAGAGAGAGGAAATGAGGGGAGAGAGGAGACAGTGAGAGGTGAGGAGAAAGGGAAACCGCAAGGAGAGAAAGAGAGGAGAAAGTGAAGGAATATGAGGGGAATGAGGGGAATATGAAGGGAAGAGGAAGGGAGAATGTGAGGATAATGAGGAGAGAATAGAGAAGAGGTGAGGGAGAATGAGGGGGGGAGGAGAGGAGCGTGAGAACCCAACACAGTGGTAAGTCAGCCAGTCTTTAATTTACCTATTTAGTTGTTCATTGTCGTCACCCTAGTCACGACTGACCTATTAGGGCGCCTGGCCTCCTGTTAACGGCTATCCCTCTGTTTACTCTTCTCTGTTTGCCTGTGTCTCTGTTTATTATCCTGTTTATACTGTTATACTTTCGTGTTAAGGGAAGAGTCAAGTCACGGAACTCTGAGGTGAGAGTAACACTGTCCTTGTCATTGTCCTTGTTACAATGAAAACAATCAAACTGTACCACAAATGCACGTAAATATAGATTAACCTTGTACCTCCACACACACACACACACAACACACACACGCACACACACACACACACACACACACACACAGAGCCAAAGCAATCATTCCAGTTTGTCAATAGCACTAAATAAGTCACCCTCGAGCACCTGGGACTTGAAGTAAGGTGTCCCTCCATGATATACTGAGAGTTACTCCTGTAATTACCTGTGATATATGAACACGCCGCTGCACTCACTCACACACCTGTCAACACAACTAACAGATGTTCCTTCTATTAAATTATCAACAGAGGAATGTCTGAACAGGTGTATACAGGTAGGATATTATCAGATTGTGTACAGGTTGATGACAGGTGTACATGTAAGATAATATTGTACATAGATGGTTAACAGGTGTACACAGGCAAGAAAATAACGTTTATTATTATTGTTATCATTATCATCATCTTCATAGACGAGAGGGTGAGAGGAAAAGGACATAATTATCCTCTCCCACTAATCCCATAGCTCCCACTCCATTACCACAGCCTCCCTCCCCCCATATCCAGGCGATCCGGTCCTCGATAAATTCAGGTTGTGGTTTTCTGGGCCAATAAACTGGGGTCGTATAGTGTTATTTTCTACCTCCCTCCACCCTCTCCCCACCTCTCTCCTTCTCCTCCCTCTCTCCCTCTATTAAATGTTGGTTTACGTGCTGTGGTTATGTCAGAAGGACTATGCACACACACACACACACACACACACACACACACACACACACACACACACACAAAGGAATGGTCCAAATTTTATCGATAAACTGTACAACAAACAAAGCGAAATATGGAAGAAGAAATTCAACTCATACCAGCTTGGAGTGAGGGAGGGAGGGAGGGAGGGAGGGAGGGAGGGAGGGGAGAAGGAAAAAGTAGTTTGTTTGGGGTGGGGATTAGGGAGAATAGAGGAGGAGAAGGGAGAAATGGAGGAGGAAAGAAGGGTAAAGACGTGAGGGAGGGAGGGAGGAGGAGGAGAGGCAGTGGAAGGGAAGGGAGAGAAAAACAAGGAGAAAAGAAAAGGAAAAAAAGGAGAAAGAAGAGAAATAAAAACACAAACATTAAAAATAATATAAAAGGCGAAGAATAGAAAGGAAGGAAGGAAGAGGAGGAGGAAAAAAAACAAACAAAGCAAAACGGGAAAGAAATAGAAAACGAAAAAAGTGTTGATAATTATTTTTCTTCGTTTTCCTCTTCCTTCACCTCAGCCCTTCCTTCTTAAGTTCATTATTCTTCTCTCTCTCTCTCTCTCTCTCTCTCTCCCCCCCCACCCCCATTAGCTAGGTGGGACCAATACAATACTCAGTTCCTCAACAAATCATCGATATTATCCTCCCCTCTCCCTCAACACCTCTCCTCCCCCCTCCCTCCCTCCCACCTCCCTCCCTCCTCCCTCCCCTCCTCCTGACTAACCATAAATAAAGAAAACTCAGAGATAATTCGTTTTGCTGTGGGGTAGGAGGAGGGAGGAAGAGAGGAAGAAAAGAGGTGAGGAGGTGGTAGGAGGAATGGGAGGTAAGGAGATAGAAGTGGGAGGGAAAAAAGGAGAGAAGGGAGGAAGGAAGAAGCAGGTAACTCATCAAGGTAGAAATGGGAATGTGGTATGGGAATAAAATAGGAATAGCAATGAAAATCGGTATAAGGATGAAAATTAAAATGGGAATGAAAATAGGAATAGAAATAAGTAATGTGGTAATGGGGTAAAATTTCAGGTTCCTAATTTTGGAATAATTAAAAATTTTATAAAAGTAAATTTCAATCATTAATGTATATGCAAAATAAAATCATCATCATTGTCATTCTTTTCTTATCATCATCATCATTATAATTTTATCTTACAGCTACTTACATTACAAAATAAAGGCAATCACAAAATCCTTCCCAGTGTGTGTGTGTGTGTGTGTGTGTGTGTGTGTGTGTGTGTGTGTCTGTGTGTGTGTGTGTGTGTGTGTGTGTGTGTGTGTGTGTGTGTGTCTGTGTGTGTGTGTGTGTGTGTGTGTGTGTGTGTGTGTGTGTGTGTGTGTACGTTCAGCCACCTGTGGATGTGTTCTGTTGCTTCAGTATATTGACTCACTCTCACTCTCTCTCTCTCACGTAAACAAACACAAAGGCGACCAGTATTACATTACGCATGACCACTGTTTGTGGGGTGAGGGGGAGTGGGGTGAGGAGGGGGGGGTGAGAGGGGGTGAGGGAGGGTGAGTGTGAGGGGGAGGGGGGTAGGGGGGATGAGGGGGAGGGTGAAGGATGAGGGTGAGGGGGTGAGGGGATGAGGGGTGAGGGGGATGAGGGGTGAGGGGGACAACATTATAAGAGAAATTAAAACGGAGTGGGTAGCCAGGTCTAGGAAGGAGGAAGGGGTGAGGGAGGGCAAGGAGTGAGGGAAGGGCAGGGCAGGGTGAGGGAAGGAGGAAGGCAGCCCTTAATCTACCTAATGAGGATAAGTTGGACAGCCCGTCACTCCCGAGTACCCAGCGGCAGCCCTCACACTGGCTCCGTCTCTAGTATCGACCTTCACCACACGTTGGGGTCGTGACGACACTCAACGTGGTTAACATGTCAACCCCTCTGGTGATGGTGGTGGTGGATGGTAGTGGTGGTGGTAGATGGTAATAGTGGTGGTGAAAGTGGTGAGGGTGATGGTGCTGAGTAGTATAACCACCACTACCACCATCTACCACCACCACGGCACCACTACCACTTCTTCTATGCCTCATCGTGTGTTCTCCAGAGGTCATTAGTATTCATAGAATTTTGAGCCTTTCACCGAGTTCCTAATTCTCCTGGGGGAGGAGAGAACAGTCCTCTTGTCTTATTTACACCTTTTCCCTCCCCTTTAACCCCTTCTCATCTTTCCATATTTCCCGCCAAAAAAAAAATATCTTCGAATTACAACCGACCGATGACGTCACACAACATGCCCGCGATCATTCAAACAAACTATTTATCGCACGTCAACAAACTCTCATCATTACCTTAATACCCTCAATGATAAATTAAAATAGCATAATTTACTAGTGGTTTAATTAGCAGAAACTTTCCCCAGATGAGATTTCGTTTAGCCGAGCGATTAGACAATATGGCCAAAGGCGCGTCTGGGTGTCTGCATGAGGTCTGGCGACATTATCCCCTGTTTGTGGAGACTTACCCTGGGGAGGAGGACGGGGGGAGGAAGAGGAGGAAGAGGAGGAAGAGGAGAAGGAAGAGAGGAGGAAGAGGGTCAGGAACGTGTACTGAACAGGATGTGTCTGCGATACTGTTTCCCACACAGCCAGCAGTCGATATCCCCCGTTCAGTGGTAGTTGTTCCGGGTCACATGATTATTAGGAGTTAACCCTAACCTGTTATATACACTGAGACATTAATCCAAGCGTGACATGCCTCCGGGATTATCGACGACAACGATAAATCAACTGACACTGTCGGCCATCTTCCCACCCCCCACCGCCCACACTCTGGCGTGAGGTTGTGTGGGGAGTAAATTGAGTCATAATAATTGTAACCAACCATATTAGCCGTTCACAACAACCAAGGCGCGTTGTTGAGTCCATCCCCCAGAGTACTGTTTCTCGCCTCGCCCCAACACCTTGAGTACAATGACTTAACCCATTGAGTACGATAACAACCTTGAGTACAATAACATCGTATTAAGTGGATTAAGACATCGTACTCGAGGAGTCAAGGAGGAGAAAAGAGAATAGAAAAATAGGAAGAGAAGATAGAGGAGGTGGAGGGAGGAATGAGGAGGAGGAGGAGGAGGAGGAGGAGGAGGAGGAGGAGGAGGAGGAGGAGGAGGAGGAGGAGGAGGAGGAGGAGGAGGAGGAGGAGGAGGAGGAGGAGGAGGAGGAGGAGGAGGAGGAGGAGGATTAGGAGGAGGAGGGAAGAGGAGGAGGAGGAAGAGATACAAGCAGGAGGCAGGAGTCGGTGTTTGTATGTTTTGTGTGTCATGCGACATATATGGGGAGAGAGGAGGAGGAGATCGGGTAAGAGGAAAGAGGGGAGGGGAAGAGGGGGAGGAGGGGGGAAGAAGGATGTAGTTAGTGACAATTAAATAGTCGAGTCAATCAGCGGTGTTGTTGTGCTTGATACCTTCATCCGTGTGTGTGTGTGTGTGTGTGTGTGTGTGTGTGTGTGTGTGTATTATTTTTTGTGCACGATGACTGTACACCGCCTCTCTCTCTCTCTCTCTCTCTCTCTCTCTCTCTCTCTCTCTCTCTCTCTCTCTCTCTCTCTCTCACAGTTATCGTGCGTGTAAGCTGTGACACGCCACATGTCATTGATTTCCTTACCCTCCTCCCCTTTATCTTCTCGCGTGTTCCGGGGTTTTAGCATCCAGGGGCGACGGGCGACTGGGCGGCGTGGGCGGGTGACGGGGACGTGGGTTAGGGCGTGGGTCGGAAGCGTCGTTGATCGTGAGTATAATTCTTCATGACACCAGCCACACTTTCCCTCTTCTATTTTCTCTTCCTCCTCTTCCCTCTATTCTTCCTGCTTTATCACGTGTTCTGCTGTGTTCTCTCTCTCTCTCTCTCTCTCTCTCTCTCTCAACAACAACCATAACATCCACTACCACAACCACTCATTAACCACAACAACCACCACTCACCCACAACAACCACAACAACAACAACCACAACAACCACCACCACCCACCACCAACCACAACAACAACAACCACCACCACTCATTAGCCACACCAAAGTACCACCCCTAAGCTTACCACCACCGCCACTACCACAGCACCAGACAATAGGGCTCACAAAACAGTCATCATCATTTGCATAATACGTGAAACAGCAACTTATTGGATGATCTCACTATAATAGTGTGAGTCAAGAGGGGGTGGTAGGAAGAAAGAGGTGGAAGGAAGAGGAGGAGGTAGGAGAAGAAGAGGTGGGAGGAGGAGGAGGAGGAGAGAGGAGGGTTGGGTAGGAGGAAGAACGAGGCAAGGGGATAGGAGGAGAGGAGGAGGAGGTAGGAGGAGGAAGAGGAAGGAGGAAGAGCAAGGGGAGGAAGAGTTAGAATTTGTACTCTTTTCTCTCATTACTGTACCCTATTTTCTGATTCTCTCTATTCCCTCATCACCCTATATCCTCCCTCACCTCTCCTTGGCTCTCACCCTCCTCACCTCTCCTTGACTCTCACCCTCCCTCAAATCTCCTTGACTCTCACCCTCCTCACCTCTCCTGACTCTCACCCTCCCTCCCTCTCCTTGACTCACCTCCCTCACCTCTCCTTGACTCACCCCTTCCTCACCTCTCCTTGGCTCTCCACCCTCCCTCACCTCTCCTTGACTCTCACCCTCCCTCACCTCTCCTCGACTCTCACCCTCCCTCCACCTCTCCTTGACTCTCACCCTCCCCTCCACCTCCTCTCCCACTCTCCCTCCCTCTCCTCACTCTCACCCTCCCTCACCTCTCCTGCTCTCACCTCCCCACCTCTCCCTGCTCTCACCCTCCCTCACCCTCTCCTTGACTCTCACCCTCCCTCACCTCTCCTCGACTCTCACTCTCCCTCCACCTCTCCTCGACTCTCACCCTCCCTCACCTCTCCTTGACCTCACCCTCCCTCACCTCCCTCGACTCTCACTCTCCCTCACCTCTCCTCGACTCTCACCTCCCCCTCACCTCTCATCGACCTCTCACCCTCCCTCACCCTCTCCTCACTCTCACCCTCCCTCCCACCTCTCCCTGACTCTCACCCTCCCTCACCTCTCTCCTCGACTCTCCACTCTCCCTCACCTCTCCTCCCGGCTCACCCTCCTCACCTCTCCCTTCGACTCTCACTCTCCTCCTCTCCCTCGACTCTCACCCTCCCTCACCTCTCCTTGTCTCACCCTCCCTCACCTCTCCCTCGCCTCCCCCTCCCCTCACCTCTCCCTTGACTCTCCCTCCCCTCCACCTCTCCTTGACTCTCACCCTCCCCCTCACCTCTCCTCCGACTCTCACCCTCCCTCACCTCTCCTTGGCTCTCCCTCCCTCACCCCCTCTCCTCGACTCTCACCCCTCCCTCACCTCTCCTTGGCTCCACCCCTCCTCACCTCTCCTTCAGCTCTCACCCTCCCTCACCTCTCCTCGCCTCTCACCCCTCCCTCCACCTCTCCTTGACTCTCCACCCTCCCTCCACCTCTCCTCGACTCTCACCTCTCCCTCACCTCCTCTGACTCTCACCTCCCTCCCCCTCTCCTTGGCTCTCACCCTCCTCACCTCTCCTCACCTCTCACCTCCCTCACCTCTCCTCCGACTCTCACCCTCCCCTCACCTCTCCTTGACTCTCACCCCTCCCTCACCTCTCCTCGACTCTCTCCCTCACCTCTCATCGACTCTCACCTCCTCACCTCTCCTTGACTCTCCACCCTCCCTCACCTCTCTCAGCTCTCACCCTCCCTCACCTCTCCTCAACTCTCCCACTCTCCCTCACCTCTCCTTGACTCTCACCCTCCCTCACCTCTCCTCGACTCACTCTCCCTCCCACCTCTCCTCATCTCACCCTCCCTCACCCTCTCCTTGACTCTCACCCTCCCTCCCACCTCTCCTCCCCTCCACCCCTCCTCACCTCCCTGACTCTCACCCTCCCTCCACCTCTCCTTCACTCTCACCCCTCCCTCCCTCTCCCAGCTCTCCCACCCCTCCCTCACCTCTCCTTCACTCTCCCACCCTCCCCTCCACCTCTCCTCGGCTCTCACCCCTCCTCCCACCTCTCCTTCAGCTCTCACCCTCCTCCACCTCTCCTTGACTCCCACCCTCCCCTCACCTCTCCTTGACTCTCACCCTCCCTCACCTCTCCCTCTCTCACCCTCCCTCACCCCTCTCTCGACTCTCCTCTCCTCACCCTCCTCTCTCACCCTCCCTCACCTCTCCCTTCACTCTCCCCTCCCTCACCTCCTCGACTCTCACTCTCCCTCACCTCTCCTTGACTCTCACCCTCCCTCACCTCTCCTCGACTCACTCTCCTCACCTCGACTCTCACCCTCCCTCACCTCTCCTGACTCACACCTCCCTCACCTCTCCTTGACTCTCACCCTCCCTCACCTCTCCTGACTCTCACCCTCCCTCCACCTCCTTGGCTCTCACCTCCCTCACCTCCTCCTCCTTGACTCACCCCTCACCTCTCCTGACTCTCACCCCTCCTCACCTCTCCTTGACTCTCACCTCCCTCACCTCTCCTCGACTCTCACTTCCTCACCCCTCTCACTCCCCTCTCACCTCCTTGACTCTCACCCTCCCCTCACCTCCTCGCTCTCACTCTCCTCACCCTCTCCTCGACTCACCCTCCCTCACCCTCTCCTTGACTCTCACCCTCCCTCACCTCTCCCCGTCTCTCACTCTCCCTCACCTCCATCGACTCTCACCCTCCCTCACCTCTCCTTGACTCTCACCCTCCCTCACCTCTCCTTGACTCTCACCTCCCTCACCTCTCCTCGACTCCTCACCTCCTCACACCTCCTGACTCTCACCCTCCTCACCTCTCCTCGACTCTCACTCTCCTCACCTCTCCTCACCTCTCACCTCCCTCACCTCTCCTAGACTCTCACCCCTCCCTCACCTCTCCTCCTCGACTCTCACCTCCCTCACCTCTCCTTGACTCTCCACCCTCCTCACCTCTCCTTGACTCTCACCTCCCTCACCTCTCCTTGACTCTCACCTCCCTCACCTCTCCTTGACTCTCACACCTCCTCACCTCCTCGACTCCTCACCTCCCTCACCTCCTTGCTCTCACCTCCCTCACCTCCTTGACTCTCACCTCCTCACCTCTCCTGACTCTCACCTCCCTCACCTCCTTGACTCTCCTCCCTCACCTCCTCGACTCTCACTCTCCCTCACCTCCCCCACTCTCACCCCTCACCTCCTGACTCTCACCCTCCCTCACCCTCCTCGACTCTCACTCTCCCTCACCTCTCCCTGACTCTCACCCTCCCTCACCTCTACTCCCTCTCACCCTCCTCACCTCTCCTCGACTCTCACTCTCCTCACCTCTCCTTGACTCTCACCCTCCCTCACCTCTCCTCGACTCTCACTCTCCCTCACCTCTCCTCGACTCTCACCCTCCCTCACCTCTCCTTGACTCCCTCACCCTCCCTCACCTCCTTGACTCTCTCACCCTCCCTCACCTCTCCTTGACTCTCCCCCCTCCCTCACCTCCTTGACTCTCACCCTCCCTCACCCTCTCCTTGACTCACATCCTCCCTCACCTCTCCTTGACTCTCACCTCCCTCACCTCCTTGACTCTCACCCTCCCCCACCTCTCCTTGTCTCACCCTCCTCACCTCCTCCTGACTCACACCTTCCCTCACCTCTCCTCGACTCTCACCCTCCCTCACCTCTCCTTGACTCTCACCCTCCCTCACCTCTCCTCGACCTCACTCTCCCTCACCTCTCCTCGACTCTCACCTCCCTCACCTCCTTGACTCTCACCTCCCTCACCTCCCCTCCTCGACTCTCACCTCCCTCACCTCTCCTTGACTCTCACCCTCCCTCCTCCGACTCCTCACTCTCCCTCACCTCTCCTCGACTCTCACCTCCCTCACCTCTCCTTGACTCCACACCTCCCTCACCCTCTCCTTGACTCTCACCCTCCCTCACCTCTCCTGACCTCACTCTCCCTCACCTCTCCTTGACTCTCACCCTCCCTCACCTCCTGACTCTCACCCCCTCCCTCACCTCCTGACTCTCACCCCTCACCTCTCCTTGACTCACACCTCCCTCACCTCTCTCCTTGACTCTCTCACCCTCCCCCCCCCACCCTCCTTGACTCTCACCTCCCACACCTCCTTGTCTCTCACCCTCCCTCACCTCCTTGACCTTGACACACCTTCCTCACCTCTCCTCGACTCTCACCCTCCCTCACCTCTCCCTTGACTCTCACCCTCCCTCACCTCTCCTTGACTCACACCTCCCTCACCTCCTTCCCTCTCACCCCTCACACCCCCTCATTTCCCTCCATCAAATCCTCTTTTGGTTGAATGATTCTCTTTCAACTCTCTTTCTACCTGGCTACACTTAACTATTTCCTCTCCCTTCCCCTCCCTCTCCTTCCACCTCCCTCTCCCTTCCACCTCCCTCTCTCTCTTCCTCCCTCCCTCTCCTCACCTATCTCATTCCCTTCCTTCTCTTCTCTCTCATTCAACCATTTCTCTTCCACCTCTCTTTCCTTCCCTCCCTCTCCTCACCTCTCTTCCCTTCCTTCTCTTCTCTCTCCTTCTCACTCAATCTACCTCCCTCTCCCTTCCTTCCTACTTCCCTTTCTCCTACTTCTTTCACACCACCTCCTCCTCTTCCTCCTTCCCTCCCTTACTTCCTCCTTAACCAGTAGATCACAACCTCCTTCTCCCTAAATTTTTCCTTCCTTCCTCCTTCCTTCCTTCCCTCCTTCCTCTTCCTCTTCCCTCCATACATTGAAGACTTGACACGTAAACCCCTGGTGAGGAAGAGTGAAAAAGAGGAAGATGAGAGGAGGAGAAGGAGGAGGGAAGGAGGAAGGGAGAGGAGGGAGGAGGGGAAAGGGAGACAGGAGGGGGGGAGAGCGGAAGAGGAGGCGTGATGGGGGAGGGGAGGAAAGGGAAGTTGGGAAGGAGGGGTTGAGGAGGGGGAAAGTGAGTCATAATAAGGGGAAGGGGTGGGGGGTTGGGGAGGAGAGGAGGTGGAAAAAATTGACTGACGTTAACGACGTATATATAGAGATAACAAATATAATCCATCTTGGACTGTAGATGGTTCACATTCTGAATCTCTTCTCTCACAGCTGCTGGTAGTCAGGATTCAGTTATATATTTGAATAAGATCATCTCTTTACCAGCACCAATCCCCATCACGGACGGGAAGAGGAGGGGAAGAAGAGAGGGAGAAGAAGAGGTGGGAGGAAGAGAGGGAAGACGAAAGAGGGAAGGAGGGAGAGGGCAAGAGGAGGAGGGAAGGGAAGGAGAAAGGAGGATTCACCTGAGGATTACAGGTAAATCTATCTATTTGTCCGGTTAAAGGAGGACCTCAGTGCCCTGTTCTGTCTGTCTGTCTGCCATAACCCTGTCTACCATAACGCTGTCTGCCTGTCTGTCATTCGCAAGATGATGCAACAAAATGGAAACATTTTAGTGGATAGTTTACTGACACACACACACACACACACACACACACACACACACACACACACACACACACACACACACACAGTAACGTATCCAATATATTTCTTCCCTGGGGTGTATCACTACTTTGCCCAAGACCGTTTAACTCACACACCACTGACTGCCGCCCGTTACTCGTCTCTGCCGCCCACCACTCGTCTGCCGCCCACCACTCGTCTGCCGCCCGCCACCCGTCTGCCGCCCGCCACCCGTCTGCCGCCCACTACCCGTCTGCCGCCCACTACCCGTCTGCCGCCCGCCACCTGCTGCCGCCTACTACCCGTCTATCGACCACAACCAACCTATCGCCCACAACCAACCTATCCCCTACTGTACATCCCTTCAGCCACACACAATTTGCCTGCCGCCTGTCTGCCACCCACCAACACCCATCTACCACCATCATTCACCCGCCCACTACCACCCGCCCACTACCATCTACCGCCGCCACTACCACCCACCACCGGCTGTCTGTGGGTGGGCTCATAAAACTGCTTCAACAAAACAGTTAAGAGTAAATTGTATTTTTTCTCACTCAAGTCTTAGTCTGGCCTGGCTGACTGTGGGAGAGTGTGGGTGACTGTGGGAGAGTGTGGGTGACTGTAGGAACTGTGGGTCGTACTGTGGGTGGATACTGCCCGGGAGACTGTGGGAGTACTGGAAGAGGTACAGTACTCTTAAAAATTCCGCCTCCGTCTGCTGTAACTACTGGGGGGAGTAGTTACAGCCACTGTAATTGAGACATAAAATTACAGTAAAGTTTATCCCCTCACTCCTCCCCTCCCCTTCTTTCCTCCTTTCTCTCTCCCTCCTTTCCCCTCTCTTCCTCCACTTCTCCAAGAGGCAACACAGTGCCACATCCACCCCCAAGGTGACAGTGTCACATCCTATCCTAGGTGAAACAGTGTCACACCCTCTCCAAGAAGAAACAGTGCCATATCTCCCCAAGAGGTAACACAATGCCACATCCTCTCCAAGGGGTGACACAGTGCCACATCCTCTCCAAGGGGTGACACAGTGCCACATCTCATCCTAGGTGAAACAGTGTCACACCCTCTCCAAGAAGAAACAGTGCCATATCTCCCCAAGAGGTAACACAATGCCACATCCTCTCCAAGGGGTGACACAGTGCCACATCCTCTCCAAGGGGTGACACAGTGCCACATCCTCTTCCCCTCGTCTGGCATCATCAGAGTGTGAGTTACGAGGTGGGCCAGACTGCCTGGCTCCCCCTCCCTGTTGTGTGAGACTCCACCAGCCTCGTCTCCTCCCTGTTGACTTTTGTGTTAAGACTCCACTAAGGTTCCACCAAGGACTGCTAAAACCCACCAATAGGGCAAAAGGCTCCAAGTCTGCACTAAGGCTCCACCACGACTCCAAAAAGATTTTACCAAGGTCCACAAAGCTATTCCAGGTTCCTCAAACGTCCTCACACACACACACACACACACACACACACACACACACACACACACACACACACACACACACACACACACACACACACACACACACACACACACACACACACACACACACACCTGAGGTTCAATTTATACATCAAGGAACCCGACGTCATTTTTACCTGGACTCGAAAACAAATTAGAGTTTGGTGAATATATCTTGACTCTCATATATTATCCCCCAGTGAGACATATCTATTAATATTAAGGAGAGAGAGAGAGAGAGAGAGAGAGAGAGATTCAAACTCACCCTGCAGTGTTACCAATCAAGAATATTCCATCTTAACACTATTACCGCATCAAAATAATATTAACCTTTTACCAACCCAGTTAATACAACTCTGCCCATCAGTGTTACCAGTCAAGAATCTCCCCCTTACCATTACCACATCAAAACATCAACATTTATCTCAAAATTCTTACCACACCAGAATACTCAAACCTTGGCCCCACAGTGTTGCCAGGCCAGGATACACACCATCTCTCAACAGTCTGGCGTGCTGGCAAATTTCCCCGGAAGAATGTTGCCAATTTTTCACTCAGTGCCGTGACGGTGTTGCAAATTTCAAGTTGCAAGCAGAAAAAAGCTGATAAATGTACATGGGGGCGTGAGTGAGTTTCTCAAGCTCACTGGAAAAGCTTAATCTCTTAAGCTGAAACGCGGATTTTATTTCAAGTTGAGAGGAATATTTAAGCTTGGTATAACACCAACAACCAACAACAATAATAATAATAATAATAATAATAATAATAATAATAATAATAATAATAATAATAATAATAATAATAATAATAATAATAATAATAATAATAATAATAATCATAATAATAATAATAATATTAATAATAATAAACTTATATAAAATACCTTTCCTAATAACTGTATTTACCTAACATTAACACGCATCACTCAAACACAGGCTCCCCGTCACTTAAACACAGGCTCCTGTCACTCAAACACAGGCCGCCGTCACTCAATATTATCCCTGTCACTCGTTACCATCCCCGTCACTCACACATTAGCTGTCACTTAATCCCCGTCACTCACACTATCACAATCACTAGCTGTCACCGTTACTCTAACCGTTACTCAATAAAGAAGCCAATTCGGTCACTCCGCCAATTACGCTAAAAAAATTATAAAAATATTCGTATTTTCCTTCACATTTCGTAACCCAATTTTGTGTACATTTATTTATTTATTTATTTATTTATTTATTTTTTGGAGGAGGGTGTATAAAAAAAATAAAAATAAATTTACATGGCAACGCAAAACCAAATTACGGATTATTTACATATTTTACAAAGTGTCTATCTGTTTTTTTACAACTTAATCACACGATCATTTACAAGTGAATCATATGTCATTTACATAACGCATAAGGAGAGTCTATAGAGAAAGGAGGAGGAAAGAAAGGAAGGGAGGGAGGAGAAAATGAGGGGGAATGAAGGAGGGAGGAAGGGAGAGGGGGGAGAGAGGATGTAGGTACCTAGTGTGTGTATATTGATAGGCAGAGGGAGAGAGGAGAAGAAGGAGGGGAGGAGAGGGGGGGTGAAGATGGGGAGAGAATGGAGTGAGTAGGGTTGAATATTGATGGGGAGGGAAAAGGGGTAACTAGGGGGTAGAATAGAGGAGGAATAGGAGGAGAAAGAGAAAGGAGGAGAAGAGAGAAAGAGAAAGGAGGAGAAGAAGGAGTAAATAGGGGTGAGAGATAATGAGAAGGGAGGGATAAAAGGTAGGGGAAGTACAGTATGAAGAGGAAGGAGGGTGGGGGAAAAGGCTGATGAAAAGGGAAGAAGAACACAGGAGAAGAAGTGTAGAAGGATGAAAAAAAATAATCAGGAATGAGGGAAGAAGGAAAACAAAAAAAATAAGAGAAGAAATGAGGTAGGAAGGAAGAGGCAGAGTAGGGACGGGAGGAGGAGGAATAACAAGAAGGGGGGAGGAGGAGGAGCAAGAAGAGGAAGAAGGAAGGAGATAGATAAACACGAGGGTGAATTTTAATGTGACAAGATTTCATTTGTGTGTGTGTGTGTGTGTGTGTGTGTGTGTGTGTGTGTGTGTGTGTGTGTGTGTGTGTGTGTGTGTGTGTGTGTGTGTGTGTGTGTGTGTCCTGTCCGTCTGTCACCACCATTGTCAACACACACCCATGTAAATCCCATCACACCACACGCCATTTGGGAACCTGTCTGCCTGTGGTCCAAGAGAGGTGTGTGAGAGGTGTGTGAGAGGTGCGTGAGAGGTGCGTGAGTGGTGTTCGGGTGAGTGAAAGTCAAAGCTACAGATTTGTACAAGACCATCAGAGGCCCCATGTTGAGAGTCTGGTCGTATGGTGGTGGTGGGGAGGGGAGGGGAGGGAGAGGTGGGGAGGGGAGAGGCGGGGAGGAGAAGAAGATGAGAGGGAAGAGGGAGAAGAGGAGAGGAAAGAGGGGAAGGGGAGAAGGAAGAGGGGAAAGGGAGAGGTTTGAGGGTGAAAGGGGAGAGGGAGTAGAGGGAGGGGAGAGGGAGAATACGTGGGAAGGGGGGTAAGGGAGAGAAACGAAAAGGGTTTCCATATGTCAATTTCCACCTGAGATGCACAAAAAAAAGATCTACTTGTTGGATTATGCATGAATCCTGCGTCTCTCTCTCTCTCTCTCTCTCTCGTCACCCCTTTCCTTTCCTCTCCCACCAGAAAAACTTCCTAACTACAGAACCTTTCCCTCCTATCCTTCCCCCTCCTCTTCCTCCCTCCCTCCCTCTCTCGACACAATCCTACACACACACAACGTTTTTCCACCGCCGCTAACACCAACCAACTCCCCCACCCCGCTCCTCTCCTGTAGGTGCACTGCGGCTACCTCGCCCACAGTAAGAATGCCTTCGTCAGGTAAAATATTCCAAGGTGTTCGACGAATAAAGAAATAAATATATTTGACTCGATGTCTGTTTCCCTTCTCTCTTCTCTCTCTTCCTCCCTTCCTCCTTCCTCCTTCCTCCTTCCTCCCTTCCTCCTTCCTCCTTTCTTCTTCCCTCCTTCCTCCTTCTCTCTTCCCCCTCTCTTCCCTCCTCCTCTCAAAAGCTGGACAGAACCGACCAATATCAGGACAGAAAGGTAAACACAGTTACCCGACTTGAAGTGAGGAGAATGAAGTAAGAGACTGATGGAGGGGATGAAGTTAGGGGAATTAACTACAGGGAGTGAAGTTAGGGAAGGAAATGAAGTGAGAGGATTGAGGTGAGAAGAATGAAGTGAGGGGAACTAGAGGAGGAAAAAGAAGGAGGGTATTTTATGAGAGGAATGACACACACACACACACACACACACACATACACGGGGAGGGAGAGAATAGTTGAACAAGTGGCGAGAGACCAACACGATGAGGTCTGCCTTGTGGGTCTGTGAGATGAATTTATGTGATTGTGTGTGTGTGTGTGTGTGTGTGTGTGTGTGTGTGTGTGTGTGTGTGTGTGTGTGTGTGTGTGTGTGTGTAAGAGAAGACCAAAGAAGTAACACATCTATTTAAAAGCTACAGTCTAAGCAATAATAAAGACGCCATATTTGTTGACTAGTTACGATTCCTTTCCAAGTCTTGTTTACAATATCAGTTTGAAATCCTTAGGTTAAATAAGATACTGTAGGATATGTTGAGATGCATCCTATTAGTCTGAAGGATATGCATACAACGGTTCAGGAGTTAGTGTATAATGAAGGTAGATGTGTGAGAGAAGGAGGAAAGGGGGGGAGGGAAGGGAGGGGAAAGGGGTGTGTGAGGGAAGGAGGGAAAGGGGGTGAGGAAGGAGGAAAAGGGGGTGAGGAAGGGGGAGGAAAGAGGGTGTGGAGGAAGGAGGAAAAGGGGGTGAGGGGAAGGGAGGGAAAGGGGGGGTGTGTGAGGGAAGGAGGGAAAGGGGATGAGGGAAGGAGGGAAAGGGGGGTGTGTGAGGGAAGGGAGGGAAAGGGGGGATGAGGGAAGGGAGGGAAAGGGAGTGTGTGAGGGAAAGGAGGGAAAGGGAGGTGTGTGAGGGGAAAGGAGGGAAAAGGGGGTGTGTGGGGAGGGAAGGAGGAAAGGGGGTGTGAGGGAAGGGAGGAAAGGGGGGTGCGTGAGGGAAGGGAGGGAAGGGAGGTGTGTGGAGGGAAAGGAGGGAAAGGGGGGGTGAGAGAAAGGAGGGAAAGGGGGTGAGGGAAAGGAGGGAAAGGGGATGAGGGAAAGGAGGAGATGGGGGTGTTGTTTTGAAGATGGCGGTCCTTCTTCCTCCTCCTCTCCTCCGTTTCTGCCCTTTAGTTGTCCACTAATGCTTCACACACACACACACACACACACACACACACACACACACACACACACACACACACACACTTGGCCTCGGTTCCACCTAAGACTATTCTCAGAGTGTGTCAAGCGAGAGGGGAATGTCGAGGGGAAGGGGAGACATCCTTTCCCTCCCTCCCTCCCTTCCCCCACTCGACCTCGTCTCCTTCTCCACCTGATCCTCATCCTCCTCCTTCCATCTGATACCTGATAATTTACCTCCTTATACCTGATAATTACCTACCTTCCTTACACCTAACTATAAAAAAAATAATACGACCAATAATTACCATAATAATTTCACTTATATTATGATCACAAAAAAACCCTCTAATTACACCGATGGCTTAGCAAATCATCGATAATTAGGTATAATTACATGTTGAGTCCCAATAATTACCTCTTAAATTAATTCGGCGGATTATACTTTAATTCTAATAACTATAATAATCACCTGATAATTATCGCTGTATTAAACTTGATATAATTACAATAATTTAGTAATTATAAAGAGGTAAATAGCTTAATTATTCTTATATAAATTATCAATAATCATAGAAACATAATGACAATCACTTAACACAATCATAGAAATACCAATCCTAGACTACCACTGCAGTACTCACCTAATCAGAGCTACAATCACCTAAATAAGACTACAATCACCTAAATATTTTCACAATCACCTAAATACCGTTACAATCAACTATATACCGCTACAATCACCTAAATACTGTTACATAATTTACCGTCACACTCACCTAAATAACATCACATAACAGCCACAATCACATAAATCACCTACTATAAGGACCTTTTAAACGACTATCACAACGTTACCACTTGATAAACAATGGTCACGTGACGTAACGAGCCTGTAAATGACACTGTAAACAAGACTCACACCTGGCAATTATGATCAACACGGGCCTGTTACCTTTACCACTAATCACCTAACACAACGAGCGTAATTAACATCGGGGTAATTATCATCTCATTTACCAGTACGATACATGATTCATTGTTGTGCTTTCCTGCAGGTATACATACATACATACATACATACATACATACATACATACATACATACATACATACATACATACATATTTCATTTGTATTGTCCCATAGGCCTGACAACACATGAGGGCCTGACTCAAGCATTATATTTATCCTGACTCAAGCATTATATTTAGCCTGACTCAAGCATTATATTTATCCTGACTCAAGCATTATATTTAGCCTGACTCAAGCATTATATTTAGCCTGACTCAAGCATTATATTTAGCCTGACTCAAGCATTATATTTAGCCTGACTCAAGCATTATATTTAGCCTGACTCAAGCATTATATTTAGCCTGACTCAAGCATTATATTTAGCCTGACTCAAGCATTATATTTAGCCTGACTCAAGCATTATATTTAGCCTGACTCAAGCATTATATGTATCCTGACTCAAGCATTATATTTATCCTGACTCAAGCATTATATTTAGCCTGACTCAAGCACAAAAAATTATCTGACTAAACGTCCTAATTTAGCCTAACTACATCACTAAACTTAGACTGACTCACACGCTAGCAAGTGTCACATAACTGTCATCACCTCCCCCCCCCTCACCAACAAGGAGGTGGTGGGGGGGGAGGCAATTAACACTAAGTTTAACATGTAATATTATCAGGTTTAAAGTGCTCTTGTTATAAACACTACAAGATGGCACACTGTCCTCCTCTGGGCTGGGTGAGGGGGGGGGGAGGCAGGGGGAGGGGAGGTGAAAGGTGAGGGAGAGAAAATAGAAGTTAGAAGATGAAAGGTATGTGGGGAGGGAAAGGTGAGAGGTGGAAGAGACTATGAATGTGAGGAAAGGGAAGGAGGAGAGAGGGAAAGGAGGTAAGGAGAAAAAGTTTACATAGAAGAAACTAGTGAACTGAAAATAGGGGAGGAGAGAGAGAGAGAGATCAGCTATACAAGTGAGAATACGCATTAAAATCTAACCTAACCTAACCTAACCTATCGTGACTACACAACACCTCAACACCCGGTACACTCAGCTCCTGACGAGAGTGTAAATACTCAAAGTCATGCAACCCTGTGATTCACCTCTGGAGGGGAAGGAAGGAGGGAGGAGGAGGAGGAAGGAGGGGAGGAGGAGGAGAAGAAAAGAAGGAGGAGGGAGATAAGAGGAGGAAGGGAGAGAGAGAAAAAGGTAGGGGGAGGAGAAAAAGGGAGGCAGGGAGAGAAAGAGAAAAGAGGGAGGGAGGAACAGAGATAGATTATTTTACGGCAGCAAGTGGAGTTAATTAAGGGGGGTTCCTTAACTGTGCCCTGTCATATCTTCAAGAGGTCAAAGGTCACACTCATAGGTCAGCCTGCTGATGGGCACTGACTTATGAGGGGTACAGTAAGTGAGGTCAATTGGCCTGATGACATCACTTCTCAAGGATTCAGAGGTACGCCATAATGACCCAGGAACACCACAATGATCCCAGCTACGCCACAATGACCCCAGCTACATACAATGACCCCAGCTACGCCACAATGACCCCTGCTACGCCACAATGACCCCTGCTACAATCGTTTTAAGGAAGAAAGAATAGCAGTCATTTGTACCTGTCGACGGAAAGGTGTTCAGTGGCTGTTAGTCCACCTGTCAATGAGGACTCTCTCTCTCTCTCTCAGCGTAAGGTAACATGAACCACGACAAAGACTCAGGCACGGCAAAAAAACACGAGAGTAAAACCTTAAAAATAAAATAAAAAAAAATCAACTAGTACATCTGGTGGTGGTAGTGGTGGTGGCAGGAGTGGTGGTGGCAGGGTGGTGGTAGTAGTGGTGTTAGTGGTGGTGGTGGCAGGAGTGGTGGCAAAGTGGTGGCAGTAGTGGTGGCAGGAGTGGTGTTAGTGGTGGTGGTGGCAGTGGTGGTGGTGGCAGTAGTGGTGGTGGCAGTAGTGGTGGTGGGGAGTGGTGGTGGCAGGGTGGTGGTAGTGGTGGTGTTGGTGGTGGTGGTGGCAGGAGGGTGGTGTGTGTGGTGTGGTGGTGGTGGTGGAGTGGTGGTGGTGGCAAGTGGTGGAGTAGTGGTGGTGGCAGGAGTGGTGGTGGCAGGGTGGTGGTAGTAGTGGTGGAGTGGGTGGTGGTGGTGGTGGCAGGGTGGTGGTAGTAGTGGTGTTAGTGGGTGGTGGTGGTGGTGGCAGGGGTGGTGGCAAGTGGAGTGGTGGTGAGTGGTGTTAGTGGTGGTGGTGGCAGTAGTGGTGGTGGCAGTGTGGTGGTGGCAGGAGTGGTGGTAGTAGTGGTGGTGGTGGTGGTGGCAGTGGTGGTGTGGCAGTAGTGGTGGTGGCAGAGTGGTGGTGGCAGTGGTGGTGGTGGCAGTGAGTGGTGGTGGAGTGGTGGCAGTAGTGGTGGTGGCAGGAGTGGTGGTGGCAGGAGTGGTGGCATGGTGGTGGCAGTAGTGGTGTGGTGGTGGTGGTGGCAGGAGTGGTGGCAGTGGTAGCAGTGGTGGTGGCAGTGTGGTGGTGGCAGGGTGGTGGTGGCAGGAGTGGTGGTAGTAGTGGTGTTGTGGTGGTGGTGGTGGTGGCAGAGGTGGTGGTGGTAGTGGTGTGGTATGTGGTGGTGGTGTGGTGGTGGTGGTGGTGGCAGGTGGTGAGTGGTGTTGTGGTGGTGGTGGCAGGGTGGTGGTAGTGAGTGGTGGAGAGTGGTGGTGGCAGGAGTGGTGGTAGTGGTGGTGTTAGTGGTGGTGGTGGTAGTGGCAGGGTGGTGGTAGTAGTGGTGGTAGTAGTGGTGTTAGTGGTGGTGGTGGTGGTGGTGGTGGCAGGAGTGGTGGCAGTAGTGGTGGTGGTAGTGGTGGAAGAGGAGTGGTGGTGAGGTGATGTCAGGGTGGTGGCAGTAGTGGTGGTGGCAGGGGAGAGTGGTGGTGGCAGGGGTGGTGGAGTGGTGGAAGGTGGTGGTGGCAGTAGTGGTGGTGGCAGGATGGTGGTAGTAGTGGTGGTAGTGGTGGTGGTAGTAGTGGTGGAAGGAGTGGTGGTAGAGGTGATGTCAGGAGTGGTGGCACTATTAGTCAGCTGCTGTGTATTAAGATTTATTGCCGACGTCAACTCATGCTCCTGTTGGGTCTCCCATCTGCTTTCCATGGAAACAACAGCTAGGGAGACCATAATCACTACGAGACACCATGGACTAGAACATAACAGGAGATAATAACCCACCAGGAGACCACACCACCAGGAGACCACAATTCATTGAGACCACACCACTAGGAGACCACACACCACCCGAGAGACCACACCACTAGGGAGACCACACCACTAGGAGACAACACCAACAGGAGACCACACCCAGGAGACCACACCGCCAGGAGATCAAGACTAGAGATCCACACCACCAGGAGACCAAGACTAGGAGACCACACCACTAGGCGACCACACCACCAGGAGACCACACCACCAGGAGACCACACCATTAGGGAGCTCACACCACTAGGAGACCACACCACCAGGAGACCACACCACTAGGAGACCAGAAACGCAGATCACGTGAGAAAAAATAGCAAAAAATAATACAGTTATGAATAAGGAGGAGAAATAAGAAGATAAACATATAAATAGAGGAAATGATAATAAAGGAAGAGTAAAACTAAATAAAAATGTAAAAATTGAAAATAAAGGAAAAAAGTTAAAAAGAAATTAAAGATATTAATAATAACAGATAAAGTAAATATCCCAGGTAAATACACACACACACACACACAATACACACACACACACACACACACACACACACACACACACATAATAATAATAATAAGATAGGAAATTAACATGAATATAATTAATAAAAATCCAAATAAAAAAAAATAAGTTAAAAAACAAATCAATAAAAATAAAACACCATCAGACACAGATGGTCTCAGAGTGGACAGTTCTTTAAAACACGACTTAATTCAACTTTCCTTAACAAGAACACTAAGACAAGTTGCTGGAGAAACATCTTGTTAAAGTTAGACAAACGACCAGGTTGGGATTTTGTAGTGTGGTGGAGTTGTGTGGTGGAGTGTGGTGTTGTGGCTATATTGTGTGTGTATGGAAGGATGTATGATGATGATAGAGGAGAGAACGTAGTTACCGGATGTTTTTGAAGACGACCCAACCGTATGGCTGAAAGAGCTTAACCGGATACCTGTACTAGAAAACTGTATCCGGCTCACTTAAAACACCATTTTAGATAAGCGACATATTTACTTACTTACTTCACCACCTCTGACAACCCCGCAGAGCTCTGATAACATCCGGCTCATGTGAACACGAACACTAAATAAGCCTGTTGTTATTTTAAAGAGTTCTGAACCCGGATTTACAGACAGAAGTTCTTGGATACGTAATTCTGAATGCGGATTTATATAAAGTTCTGAATATGTTTCCACACTCAATAATATCCTCTTGCCTGATGTAGCACCCACGTCATCACATCCCCTACCAACGCACTCTAATCCCACCCACATCAACACAACCCACGTCAACGCCCCATCATACCACCCACATCAAACATATAACCCCATGTCAACGTCCTGGACAGTAATCCCACCCACGCTGTCTCATAACCCACACAGCTGCGAGACACGGTGTGGGTTAAAGTCACTTATCTAAACCCACGTTAAGTAGATCAAAGTGAGTTAACCTCAAAACAAGAATGACAAAAATTACCTCCAGACATCTTAACCTATTTCCCTATTGCTTGGGTAGCGAAGGCGTGTTAGTCACCTGAAGATTACCCCCCCCCTTGGTTAGGTTAGGTTTAGGTTAAAGGGCGTTCACAGGTAAAAAAAAATCTCATTAAAGCACACTGTACATATCACTAGTACTCCTCTTGGTCACTGTATATACGTGTGTGGTATGTGTGTGTGTGTGTGTGTTTGCTTGCGTGTAAGGGTCGGGGTCTGGCCAGCTGTGGGGGGGGGAGGGGTTAAGATTGCCGTGTTTTAAAGCCTCTTATCCAGTTTATAAAAGTTGGTCCACAACCTTCATCATATTTCCTCGTCTTTACAGGGCTCAGTCTACCTCCGGGGCCTCCACACACTCGCCCTCACACCTGTTATACTCCACCCTCTGCTAGTACGTGGAGTCTAATAATATATGGAGTATAATTGTTGATAAATCTCATATATAACACATAATAAAGACATTTTGGACTTGGTATAAACACGGTAAAAGTATATTGTCATTTTTGGACTTGAGGGAACGAGGTATAAGATATATACTTTGTCTTAACTAAACAAGTGATCAAACTATATTTATTTGTTAAGTCTTTATAAACAAGTAGTAGGAATATTTTTGCTCGTTTTACAACACGTAGCAAAGTTTTTTTTCCCTTTTATGAACTCGAACATTCCTTCTCAGCGGGAAGGTTGGCGGCGGCAGTATAGTGACCGGAAGGAGTTGTGGTGGGTGGGTGGGTGAGTGGGTGGAAGACGAGGTGATGGGCGGGATGGAAGGATGTTGCTGATGGGTGGGCGGTAAGTGTGATAACGGGACGAAAAGAATGGTGATGGGCGGGAAGAGTGGGCGGGAGAAGTGATGGGTGGGCGCGGGAGGACTGGTGATGATGGACGGGAAGGATGGGAGGGTTTTAGTTACACATTCAGCCTTACATTCCTCTCTTATCTGGCCTTAACAATAATACTTGGTAGTCGGAACCCACAAGACTCCTAAGATTGTGTAGATCAGTGTATGTGTGTGTGTGTGTGTGTGTGTGTGTGTGTGTGTGTGTGTGTCCCTCCTACCCTCCTTCAGTCCCTCCTACCTACCCTCCTTCAGTCCCTCCCACGCTCCCTCCTTCAGTCCCTCCCACGCTCCCTCCTTCAGTCCCTCCCACGCTCCCTCCTTCAGTCCCTCCCACGCTCCCTCCTTCAGTCCCTCCCACGCTCCCTCCTTCCCACATTAATCCTCAGAAACTGTCAACACCAGAGCGTGAGAAATCCCCTCCACTGCCCTCATGACACACACACACACACACACACACACACACACACACACACACACACACACAGGGAAAAAATGAAGCAAGATTCATCCAGTTTGCATTTAACATAAAAAAAATGGGTAGCGTTAGAGTGACACGTGAGCTGCCGGGTGTTGCCTTATGAGCAGATAATACTGAGAAAAGTGGCCTCGAATCATCTCTCTCTCTCTCTCTCTCTCTCTCTCTCTCTCTCTCTCTCTCTTAAATATAAAGAAGATAATAAAGAGTTCCTCACGCTTCATCTCTTCCTAAAAAATAAATAAATATTTTCTAGTAAATATATATATAATTATGTTTGTTTTCTTGTTCTATATACAAGAAAAAATTATCTTAGTTTGTTCTTAAAAATATATATACAATTTCTATTTATTCCATTTTACCCCCCCAACCCCCCCACAAAAAAATCCAGTTAGCAAAATAAATAAGAGGTCTTATTTTTTCTCCCGCACAAAACAAAATACAAGAGTATCGCTTTCCTCTATCACCCCAAAAAAAATCTTGTCTTTATCTGGTCTAATAAAGAAAAATATGATGTTTTTTATTATTGTACTATATCTTCCCTTTCACATAAACAAAAACAACATTTCCTAACATTTTCTTCTTAGGTATATGAAAAAAAATGTTTCTTTTGCACTGGAGTAAAAAATAAAATCGTACATCTTCATTAAATACATTAAAAAAAACAATAATTGACTCCGGCAGAAAAAAAAAATACGAATCTGAAAAAATACATCTAGTGCATAAAAACCCATCTATTTACAGAGCTATTTGGTGAGAATATATATGATGATGCTAGTGGTGCTGGCGTCAGTCTAGTCGTTGTCAAAGAGCTAGCAAAACATACGTTACATAAAAACATCCAAAGACTGAATTAACCCGCAGGTCTTCTAGTGCTGGTGTATGATGGGTGACAAGTAGCGTAAACTAACCTAAACTGGTGTATTTATTAACTTAATGTACGAGCTTAAAGACCCCGTAGTTGTTGAAGCGCGCGCAGTAATAACATCAACGTCAAACTCAACTACTTATGCGACTATGTGACGGTCTGTGTGACGTGGTGTATAAGGAAGCGTCACACAATAGATTATTCTAGTTTGTGTGTGTGTGTGACGGTGACCATGGGTGTATCAGTGTTGTAAACAAGAGTGACGTTGTTACGCTGAATACATCAATAACAGTATGTAAATAAAGTTACTATTTACGCATTTACATATTTATAATAATCCTGTAAAGAAACAGGCCATCACAGACACACACACACACAGCTATGTCCAGGAGGAGGCCACAGACAGACACACACACACACAGCTATGTCCAGGAGGAGGCCACAGACAGACACACACACACACACAGCTATGTCCAGGAGGAGGCCACAGACAGACACACACACACACAGCTATATGTCAGGAGGAGGCCACAGACAGACACACACACACAGCTATGTCCAGGAGGAGGCCACAGACAGACACACACACACAGCTATGTCCAGGAGGAGGCCACAGACACACACACACACACATCTGTATATTTTCAGCCACCGGCTGCAACTCTATTAATAAACCGTTTATTATTATTATTATTTATTATTACACAGCTATGTCCAGAAGGCCACAGACAGACACACACACACATACCGAGGTCACACAAATTAAATGATAAATAAATATTACTTTAACAAATATATAAAAAAATACATTAAACTTGTTCACCACTTGACCTAAAAAACCTGACTAACTCTACTTTACTTTAAATACCTAAAAGACTCCCAAAAATTAAGGAACACGGGATATTTTAATTAAGCTCTGTGCCAAATTTTTCTCCCTTTATCTCAATATATTAAGTGAACGTATCTAGTTAAGGGAGAGACTCAGTGTGATTTAGATGCCATTATTCGGATTTATATTTGTGTTTTCATCTTAAGTCAAACAGTTACGTACATTCTTACAACTTTACTTACGACGATTAATCATACAAATCTCTGTGAATCCGAGTCACTTATTCTCAAAGGAATGTGGGTAATTTTTTTTTTTTTTGCTCTTAAATCGAGGTTGTGATGAGGTTATTTATCTGGCTCACATAAGCGACGACACGAAGTTTGGTATCCTATATGGCGTCCAATAGAAACTGTGACTATACCGTATATAAAATAGCCCCTCTTCTGTAGTGAATTTATACCGTATGCAAATTAAGCTTCATGGCAGTAAAATCACACTGAGACCCTGAGACGCATTAACTTTACACACCAGTTAAGGGACCAAAGTACAAGGCCACGGTGAGTTAGGAGGCAGGAGTGTTAGTGTCACCATAGAGCGGCGGGAGGGAGAGCCTTAAGGTGGACACTCAACACACACAAGTAGAATAGGTCTTGATGTATGATGGTGGAGTCAGGGGATTCAACCTCCCTCATCACCATCCCTCACCGCCTCTCACCATCCCTCACCCCCTTTCACTACCCCCCACTCTCACCATCCTCTCACAGCCTCTCACCATCGTCTCACAGCCTCTCACCATCCTCTCACAGCCTCTCACCATCCTCTCACAGCCTCTCACTATTCCCTCACAGCCTCTCACCATCCCTCACCGCCTCTCACCATCCCTCACCCCCTTTCACTACCCCCCACTCTCACCATCCTCTCACAGCCTCTCACCATCGTCTCACAGCCTCTCACCATCCTCTCACAGCCTCTCACCATCCTCTCACAGCCTCTCACTATTCCCTCACAGCCTCTCACCATACCCCCCTCCCACCCATCACGCTACGGCCCCATTCATCAACAACTACTAAACTAGAGTGTTGAATGTCACATCGTTACAGCGTCACAACCATTCATTACAAAGAGCTTCCCCCGGACCCTGATGGGATTAGTTCAACACGGTATTTTGAAGTGGCAAGAGAACCGCCCTACACCCTGATGACGACTGCACACTCCAGATACACCCGTCAGCCAGTAGTGTATCTACCGTAGGATCACATGAAGATTAGACACACCTCAGTTTATTACACCTGTTGATGAATTTAAATGGTGTGTATTTTCCTTAGTTCCTGAGTAAGATTTTGTTTTACAATATGGATTCATTTTTATTATTGTTTTGGAGGGTACAGTGTTGTGTGTGTGTGTGTGTGTGTGTGAGAGAGAGAGAGAGAGAAACACACACACACACAGAAAGAGGTCTTTTTTTTCCACGCAATTTTATGGTTTCAAAAAGTATTTGTACCAAAACTCGAGCCGCCGAGGCTTTACTGGCCTGGTTGTCTCTCACGTTACTCAGGGCTTTCAAAATACTTTGTGACAGCTGATAAAATGAAAGCAAATGGCGCGAAAGTTGTAGAGAGAGAGAGAGAGAGAGAGACAGAGAGGGAGAGAGAGAGAGAGAGAGAGAGATCCATCGCTCTTCCAAGACACCGGCGTCATGAACGACTATTTTTGAAAACAGAAAAAAGAATAGAGAAAAAAATAATGGGTAACGATCGAAAAGGTAGTTAAGTCTCTCTCTCTCTCTCTCTCTCTCTCTCTCTCTCTCTCTCTCTCTCTCTCTCTCTCTCAACTTCTTACAGTCCTCCCACAGTCAACAAAAGAGTCCTGAACAAAAGAGTCCTGAGATAATTTGCCTGATGTGGTAACAATGACCAATCAGTAACCATAACCCGGCCGTGTCTGGCATCACTGCTCACCCGCCCTCTCTCACACTTACTTACCTTTTTTGTGTTCATTAGCGTCTAAGTTACTTTACCTTTACTTAAAATTATATACACACTTTTAGGAGTTAATGTTTTAAGTAGTCTATATAACATGACTTTACTTAAATACTTAAACCCCTAAAATAATTATAAAAATTAAATTGATATTATATAAGAATTTTACCTAAAAATTACTTAAAATTTTAGGTGCCTAAGATCTCACCCACAAATGCAATTACCTTAAATTTAATCTTTCCTAAAAAATAATAAAAAAATTAAACTAAAATAATTATTATATATAAAACACAAACACACACGTTCCCTTAATACTCTTAAAATTACACCAAAATAACCATAATCCCTAAAGAACTACCAAAAATACTTAAAAAAATATAAAGTTTAATATACACATTACAACACTACCTTAAAATCATAACAAACCCTTCCCTAAAACTCTTTAAATTTTAAGTTATAATCTACATCAAACTACACCATAAAAACCTTACCTAAAATACCTTAAAATTCAAGGTATGGTGAACCCGAAATTACACCCTCAAAGCACTTTAAAAATCCGTGTGTGATTCAATGGTGTTCAGAGTGCCAACAATTTGTGGGTCCTGGTAGTGGCGGTGGTGATGCCAGGCAGTGCCAAGTGTGTGTGTGTGTTAGGTCACAATCCACACCAACATCTCTCTGTGGCACTGTGCCTCGTTACAGCGGACACTAACCTCATATAACGTACCTCTATACCTGTTCCTACACCTGTACTTGTCTATTCACCTGTACATAAATAAGATTAAATAAAAACAAACTCAGAAAATAAAAAAAATAAGAAAAGGGTTTGGTTTAGGCCTATGACAGTGAGTAGGTCTATTTTTTGTTTGGTTGGTTAACGTGTGAGGCGATGATTGGTACAACTTCAGATATGGTACAACTCTCGTGGTACAATACTCCAAGGCGAAATTTCATCACGGTAAAATTATGGTACAAACGCCGCCGTGGTACACTTACTATCATGGTACAACATGGTACACAAAACTCCACCGAAGATACATCACCCATCATGGTACAAACGCCGTCATGATAACAACCCCCCAACATGGTACAACCCCCCCACCATGGTACAACTCCCCACCATGGTACAACAACCCCCCCCACCATGGTACAACAACCCCCCCATGGTACAACCTCCCCACCATGGTTCAACCCCTGCATGGAACAACTCCCCCACCATGTGCAACAACCCACCATGGTACAACTCCCCACCATGGTACAACAACCCCCCACCATGGTACAAGCCCCCCTCACCATGGTTCCAGCCCCTGATACAACCCCCTCACCGTAGTACAACTCCCCACCATGGTACAACAATAACCCCCCACCATGGTACAGCCCCTCATGGTACAACTCCCCACCATGGTACAACAGCTCCCCACCATGAATTTGCAACAACCCCACCATGGGTACAACCGCCCACCATGACAACCGCCCACCATGGTACAACCCCCACCATGGAGGTACAACCCCTACACCATGGTACAACCCCCACCATGGTACAACCCCCACCATGTGGTACAACCCCTACATGGTACAACCCCACCGTGGTACAGCCCCCACCATGGTACAATAACCTTACCCACAAGGTACAACCCCCACCATGGTACAACCCCACAATGGTACAACCCCCACCATGGTACAACCCCACCATGGTACAACCCCCACCATGGTACAACCTCCACCGTAATTTGCAACCCCCGCCGTAAGGTACAACCCCCCCACCATGGTACAACCCCCACCATGGTACAACCCCCACGATGGCACAACCCCCACCATGAGGTACAACCCCACCATGATACATCCCCCCACCATGGTACAGCCCCCCACCATGGTACAACACCCCCACCAAGGTACAACCCCACCATGGTACAACCCCCACAATGGTACAACCCCCCACCATGTGGGTACAACCCCCACCATGTGAGTACAACCCCCACCGTAGGTACAACCTCCCACCATGGTACACAACCCCCCCCACCATGGTACAACCCCCCCCCACCATGGTACAGCCCCCCCACACATTAACAACCGCCCACCATGGTACAACCCCCACCATGATACATCCCCCCACCATGGTACAGCACCCCACCATGGTACAACCCCCCACCATGGTACAATAGTTCAGTCATTAACCAATCGCACAACATCGATGGAACTCATTGATTAAAAGGAATAAATTAACGAAAACCGGTAATTAAAATTGACAGTTCATGAGACTCGTTAATTACACACAAATTATATCAGGGCTGGCTTAATGACAGCCCTTACAGGTACCTTAACGAACGAGTTTTACACACACACACACACACACACACACACACACACACACACACACGGCTATAACCCAATTCCTTAAATCAGGGGAAGAGGGGGAGGAAGAGAAGGAGAAGAAAGAGGAGGAGGAGAATGAAGGAGATAAGGAAGAAAATGAGGAGGAGGAGGAGGTGGAGGAGGAGGTGTGTGTGTGTGTGTGTGTGTGTGTGTGTATGGAAAGAACTAAAGAGAGTGTACGTTTGTTAATCACTGGGTCAATATATTCACACGAAAAACATTGTTATAATTTTTTTTTTGGTATTTCTCTGTTTTACACGTTTTTTTCCTGTGTTTTTTCTGTGTTTTACCTGTGGATTTATTGTTACACGCAGAGTGACTCGTTTAAATGCTGTCGGTTTTATTAGACTGTTTATGTATGCAAATGAGGGTTTTAATCTTATTCAGGTAAAAAAATATCAGGCAAGAGAAGACGACAAATGCTTTTACACACACATACATACACACACACACACACACACACACACACACACACACACACACACGGAGATAAATATTTGACCTTTTTCCCCTGACCAATTTTTCCAACAATTTATTAATGGATATTTATTTTCCCGAGAAAAATAGGTGAATAATTTTATATTTTTTTCCCTAAGCGTAAGAATTGAATAAACTCGTGGAGTGTTTTATGAGAGGGCCAGCTGCGTCCCTCCCTCTCTCCCTTTCCTTTCAGAATGGTTAATTTCTTCCCCCCTCCCCTCTCTCACTCTCTCTTCTTCTTCCTCCCTCTTTCTCTCATCATTCCCTCACACCATTCTCACCCCACAATACCTCACTCTCTCCAACTAACCCCCCCATTCATCTCTCCCTCACTCCAACACCCCCCTCACCCCCTCCTTCTCTTCTCACCTCTCCCCCACTCTCAACCCCTCCCCTACTCTCTCCCTCCTCACCCTCTCCCCCACTCTCTCCCTCAGAGTCTCATTCTTCCTCTTCATTACACTCACTCTCTCACTCTCTCTCTCTCTCTCACTTTAAAGCGACGCTATTTCTAAAAAAGCTACACAGGCAGGAACACTTTTTTCCATCTTTCCTCCTCCACGTTCTTCAATTGTTTCTCTCCCTACTTTTGTTTTTCCCTCACCCCCCCACAGACCTTCCAGAGAAAAATAGAAGGGTAGGGGGAGAAGAAGGGGGGAATGGAGGAAAGAGGGAGGGGAAGATTGACACACACACACACACACACACACACACACACACACACACACACACACACACACACACACACACACACGGTACGCTCGATACTAATACCCTCCCTCCCTTGCTCTCAGCTAATTGCGTGTCAGTGCAAAGGCCGCTAAAAACAACTTCATGTGAGAGGAAGAAGAGGTGGCTTTTGTTGTTACTCTCTCTCTCTCTCTCTCTCTCTCTCTCTCTCTCTCTCTCTCTCTCGTTGCACAGTACTAAAAACACGAGCGATTAATTGAACGTCGTTGCAACCTGCTAAAAACAAATGTTGATGAGGGAGAGCGAGAGATAGAGAGAAGAGAAATTAATTGCTCCTCACTCTCTCTCTCTCTCTGGACACACAGCACGAGGGGTACAATCATCATGCCCCCACAGACTAGATTAATTGCTGGTCGTTGTAGGACACTAAAAAACGCGTTCACTGGGAGGAAAGTTATCGCACCCTAGGCTGTGTGTGTGTGTGTGTGTGTGTGTGTGTGTGTGTGTGTGTGTGTATCCTAACCTTAACCGTACTAAAACAAGTCTCAACTAACCTAAAAACTAACCTAACCTAATCTAACCTAACCTAACCTAACCTAACTCAGTAACACATAAACTAAAAGCCACAAGACAAACTGAGGCGTTAGGGACGATCTTTGAGGCCGTGTGTTGAAGCTATTCCTTGAGCTTATTCCTTGAAGCTATTTCTTGAGGCTATTCCTTGAAGCTATTCCTTAAAGCTATTTCTTGAGGCTATTCCTTGAAGCTATTCCTTGAAGCTATTTCTTGAAGCTATTTCTTGAAGCTATTCCTTGAGGCCATTCCACGAGGCCATTCCTGGAGTCTCCCCTCTAATGACGGCACCATTAACCTCGCCTTCGTGTTAATGTAATTTTCTCACGGACCATCGAAGACGAAGAGAGAGAGAGAGAGAGAGAGAGAGAGAGAGAGAGAGAGAGAGAGAGAGAGAGAGAGAAAACGCATCTACCATACCCACTAAAGCAATAATGAAAATATAACAGATTTAATGACAACTACTATACCTCTCTCTCTCTCCCACCTCCCCCCACACAATATTCCTCACCTACCTTCCATAATCAAGAACTTGGGTCCACTACCATCAATATCTCTGGAAAAAATCTCCCTCTGGCGCTAGTTCTCAATTTCCCCCATACTGAAGCGCTCCAGTCAGACAGTTCCCAATACACCTTTTTTTCCTTCCCCCAGAGATGAAATTTTAATCTGATTATTATTTGTCTTTTAATTATTTATTTTTGTAGAACGGCAGCCCTTCAATAGGTTAAGAGACAATGGTAATTTTGACAGACAGACAGACAGACAGACAGACAGACAGACAGACAGACACAGACAGACAGACAGATCAGGTTTACCTTAGTTTAGATTAAAGCCGTAAAGCAGTATTCATCTGGACTGCCCTGACATCTCGCCTGGCTTAACCTCTTCATAGTGAGACATGAATGGGCTCACCTCACCGATGCATTAGCGAGCGTGAAACACATTTGAATAACAGCCTTTTAAGAGTCGATGGCGAGTGTGTGTCATTAGAACAGAGAGAGAGAGAGAGAGAGAGAGAGAGAGAGAGAGAATTACTGCTGATCTGAGAACGTATAGTAATAATAATAATAATAATACAGGAACTTAATTTGTTCTATTCCTTCAATACTTCTTGATAGTAATTGTAAGTGTCATGTTAACCTACTTATAATTTACGTAATATGCCTCTGTTACTATTATTAAATCGATCTATTGTTGTCTACCAATTTTATTTTTATATTTGTAACTCATAAACAATAGTAGTAATAATAGTAACAGCAGCAAATAATAGACAATAGCAATAAAAGTAACAGCTGTAAATAATAAATAAAAATAGTAGTATATAATAGTAACAGTTCCCCCAAAATAGTAAAAGTTTTAAAGCATAAATAAAAGCGTCAACAAAAGACCATCAATAAAAGCTAGACACCATAACTACTCACCGTACTCTTGTGTCCAATAATCCCGGAGTTTTGTCCAGTAATCCCAGTGTCAGACTTTTAAATCCTAGGGTCCCAAAAGGGCGATTTCGGGTTTCGGATTACAGGTGGAGGAGGGGGGGGGGGTAATCCTGCTATGATCTGATTATATTCCCCCCCCCCTTCACCCCTTCTGTGTGTGTGTGTGTGTGTGTGTGTGTGTGTGTGTGTGCGCGCTGAGATAATCTAATGAGTTTTGTACACATCAACACCTAACTCCGTCACACACACACACACACACACACACACACACACACACACACACAGAGCAAGACTCGTATAAATGCAAGTGTTCACGCTCATATGACAACCTGACACATGACATTCCCACAAGAAACATGACACCTGACCTACGACACCAACACACGCAATATGCCACCTGGAACATGAAAGTCACTAATGAAACATGACACCTGACACACACAACATGACACCACACAACATATGTGATATGACATCTGACCCACTACATATCCGACATGTTGTTTGACAGTATTACAGTCATATATATATATATATATATATATATATATATATATATATATATATATATATATATATATATATATATATATATATATATATATATACGTCATGCAATTCCCCACTCATGACACACACACACACACACACACACACACACACAGCCGCCAATATCCGTACACAGTTCGATTACCACAACCAACTCAGGTTAATTGCGATTGGAGAACAGTCTCTTTATCGTGATTACCTGGTGAGAATTATTTGTATTCAGCGTGGGCGTGTTAGGGTGGTGTGGGCGTGTTAGGGTGGTGTGGGCGTGTGAGGGTGGCGTGGGTGTTTCAACAATAGTACACATTCTACTCCCTTCCCTACCAGCCTCCACACAGTCATCCCCTTCCCACTTCTCCCCCCACAAAACACCCATCCCCCCCCCTCCTGCCCTCACTGACAGACCCATTTCCCTCTCCTTCCTTCTCCTCTTCCCTCCACCCGTATTCATGCCCTGGCGTCATATCCACTTCCCAGGCGCAGTAAACAGACCTCCCTTCCTTCCTCTTCCTCCTTCTTCCTTCCTCCTTCCTCCTCCTGAAGTCGTGAACCTAAACAAATGGGCGGCTTTGCAAAACTCGCTTCAATTTGAAATGGTATTGCCGTGGGGGGCCCACGAACTCCCCGGAGCTGGAGGGGGAAGGGGGGTTGGTGGGGGGAGACAGGGAAGAGGAGGGGGATGGTGGGGGAGAGGCAGGAGAGGCAGGAGGGGCAGGAGGAGGAGGAGGAGGAAGGGGTATTGGTAATTGGAGGATTTCTTTACTCCCCCCGGGCTAAACCAATAATTGAGGGTGCTCGCCATGTAACCACCTGAAGAATACCCCCCCCCCCAGTTTATTTCACCTGATGGTTAAACACACTAAGGCTTCCTGGTGTGGTTAAGTTAGGTTGGTTAGGTTAGCGTTTGATAGGTCTTATGTTAGGTCAGGTTAAATTTGGTTAGGTTAGGTTAACGTTAGGATGATTAATTTTCAGGTGATCACTTCACTGCATGCAACAGGCATTGGTGTGTGGTCAGGTGTGGTCAGGTGTAGGAGTGTGACCAGGTGTGGTCAGATGCAGGTGTGTGGCCAGGTGTGGTCAGGCGCAGGCGTGGCCATATCACCGAACCCTTAAAAAAGAGATGTGGTGTGTCAGGTAATGTATGAGAGAGAGAGAGAGAGAGAGAGAGAGAGAGAGATCCACACTACCTCAGGCCATATTACCTTGCGGAACACCACAATAAACCTCATAAGGTCGACGACAGCAATACCAGTTAAGGCAACACCGAGCCTTAGCAACACTTGGCCCTGAGAGACCCGAGCCCAAGTCTTCACCAGCATAATGCAATTTTCAGTTCATATCGGCGGCGGTGGGCTGGTAGGCACCTTAACCGCCTCTTATTTCTCTGTTTTATGTTACTTGTGTTATTTCTTATGTTAATTTCGTTATGCTTCAAGTTATATTTGTTGCCTCTTACGTTGGGTTAATGTTTTATTTTCTAAATCATGGTTCGAAAGACAGGGGGGGCGGGGGGTGAATTGGTTCGAGACAGACAGACAGACAGAGAGACAGACAGACAGACAGACAGACAGACAGACAGACTCTCCTCACCTCTCCCCACTCTCATAACACTATCACAATCACCTTCCTCAAGTCTAATCACTATAATCCAAATCATTTGTGCTTTCATATGCAAATTAGTTCCCCCTCCCCCCTCCCCCACTAATGCCGTGGTAGGCCAGATGAATGGATATCGTCAGTCTGTGTGTTTGTAAGGTTGTAAGGACATATGTATACTTGTTAGCTTGGACAAGGGGGGGAGGTATAATGGACAAGGGGGGAGGTATACGGACAAGGGGGAGGTATAATGGACAAGGGGGGGAGGTATACTGGACAAGGGGGGAGGTATAATGGACAAGGGAGATACCTACTCGGATTAAACAGTGTTAAAGCCGAGGATTAAGTTAGAGTATTTAAAGGGATTAGTACTTTTGTTGTTACTCGTGTTGATATCGTTACCGTCACTCAAATCAATACCGTCACTCACCTCAACATCGTCACTCACCACAGCCGTTACTACCGTCACTCACCTGCGCGGCAAAACAAAACACAGGTGAGTCACAACATTACCAGGTGTTTAATTATTAACACCTAATTTATTTTTACCTGTACAACACCTACACCCCCCCCCCTCCCCTCCCTCCCTCTCCAGTGTACTATTTAGGTCAGGTGAGAAGGACAAGAGAAGGGTAGGGGGGGGGGGTCGAAAGAGAAGGAGAGGAGAAGATAATGGTAGGAATGAAAAGAGGAGGAAGGAGGAGGAGGAGATAGATAGCATTGAGGAACAAGAAGAATAGAAGAGAAGAGGAGAATGAGAGGCATGGAAAGAAGAGGAGATAGGATAGCCGATGAGACAGTGGAAAGAATATGAGGGATGTAAACAAAAGAAGGATAGGAGAATAGACGTGATAAAGTTAGGAAGAAGAAGGATAGGAAGATAGGAAGCGTGACTGATTGACCTACTTGGTGACTGTGTATCTTTGTGCGTGTCTGTGTGTGTGTCTGTTTGTGTGTCTGTGTCCGTACGCGTCTGTACACACACACACACACACACACACACACTTCACAAAATAATAAAGGGCTGGTAGCTGAATGTTTACACTACCATCGCCGCCTCACATTAAGCTCAGAGGAACCTTGTCTAGACTAATACGATATGGTAATAGGGACGAGGTCTTAGATCCCTGACAGAACGTGGAAATTTAGGTAGTGGAATTTGGTTATGGTTAGGTTAGGTTAGGGTGTGTGTGTTGGGGCGAGGGAGTGGTGGTGGTCGTGTCGTCTTCGCACCATGATTACATTAATAAACCACCATTATATATTTACCAACCTGTCTTTTCCAGAATCCTCCTCCCAAAAACCCGGATTAAACAAAAAATTAAATTATCGTGAAATAGCATAACTTTTTCCGAGAGATATCAGTCAAAATTAACATGATGTTGAATTAATTAACTAGAGCATTTATATTCCAGGTGGTATTACTGATCTCATTAGCATACAGTGATATCCAACAAGGTGCAGTAAGGCCTATAATCCCCAGTAAGACCATTTATATTTTGAACCATCGCGTTAGGTTGGATTAAAGACAGGTATCCGAACACTGCTTGTGGTAATTAGTGAATATTCAGTAATTACGTCCCAAACTTGTGGATTCCTGTGCTGCCAACGTTACAGTGGTATTTTGTAATGTTGTTTTATGTATTATTGGTGAGGTGGGCTGTAATAACAATAGCTTTCATTCAGGTATGTGTTCCAAATCCATCTTGTACGACCCACCCACCCACCCACCCACACGCTCGCCCACCCACTCCCACGCCCATTGCCGCCACGTACCCCCCTGATTCAACCAATTCAGTACGCGTGTTTTCCTGGTATTCCCTTGTGATTCACGTCTCCCCCTCCCCTCTCCCCCTCCCTCCCCTCTCCACATCCTACCCCACTCCACCTCTTTCCTCCCGACCCTTCCACCCCCCCAACCGTCCCTTCCCATCTCTCCTCTCTCCTCTCCCTCTCGTCTCTAGTAACCTCCCTATCTTCTCCCCACCTCACCCCCTCCTTCCCCTCATAATGTGTCACTCGCCAACCCTGCCACCACTGTTTGCTTCTCCCCCTCACCCCCTTCCCCTCCTCTCACTCTTCCCACTCTCTACCTACCACTCGGGTCCGGTCACTCAGCATTACACCACAGGAGGTAAGAAGGAAGGAAGGGAGGGAGGGAAGGAGGGAGGGAAGGAGGGAGGTAAGGAGGTAGAGAAGGAGAGAAGCGTCACAATTCGATCACTCTGCCATGGCTCTTTCTTATTAAGTTAGTTTGTCTCCTGCCCCGGGAAACCATGTTATGTGTCTACCCCTCCACACCCCGCCCCGCCCCACCTAGCCTCACCCCACCTAGCCTCGCCCCGCCCCACGTTACACATCCTAACAGGTGGGTCTTCAGTTCTTATTAGTAACAATTCTTGGCCGAGTCTTTTGTTTCTGTTTAATACATCAACACTCATTGTTGTTAATTTACCGGGCCACTCAACACACAGACAGACAGACAGACAGAGACAGACAGACAGAGACAGAGACAGACAGACACAAACATACACACACAAGTATCAAGTCATCTCCCCTCATTTATAATATCTAACTAGACTGTGGTAAAGAAAGGTGTATCTATGTATGTATGTGTGTGTGTGTGTATGTATGTATGTATGTATGTATGTATGTATGTGTGTCTGTGTGTGTGTGTGTGTGTGTATGTATGTGTGTGTGTGTGTGTATGTATGTATGTATGTATGTATGTATGTATGTATGTATGTATGTGTGTGTATGTATGTATGTATGTATGTGTGTGTGTGTATGTATGTATGTATGTATCATCAGTACATGACCGCCTGAGTTTTCTGTTTACTTTTAATTCACCTCAATCTTCCCAACACACATGAACTCACGCGCGTACACACACACACACACACACACACACACACACACACACACACACACACACACACACACGGAAAAGCAACCAAGATACACGAACGATACTGCCAACACACAGAATATTCCTACACATAGTCAACATTGCAACATACACTCAATACTGCAACACCCACTCACTAATGGTACATACACTCAACATTCCTACAAACTTAACATTGCAAAATACACACACCATTGCAACACACACACACACACAGAATATTGCAACAATCATTCAACATTACAAATTACGCACAACATTCCGACACACTTAACATTACAACATACACTTGAGACAAACATCCACACGTTAACACAAAAACAACCACGACGCTCCTTAAAGCACTTCGTCAACAAGCACAACTACGACTGTCTCTCCTAGGGGCTGTGTGTGTGTGTGGTAGGTGGCCAAATACTGCGCATCAGTCCTAGTCGTTCCCAAGATAAACCTAACCTAACCTAACCCAACCCAACGTAACCGAACCATAACCTAACCTAACCATAACCTAACCTAACCTAACCCAACCCAGCCCAACGTAACCAAACCATAACCTAACCTAACCATAACCTAACCCAACGTAACCTGACCATAACCTAACCTAACCATAACCTAACCATAACCTAACCTAACGTTCACCCAACCTAACCTAACCTAACCTACTCCAGACAGAACTGAGTTACAAAGACAATTATCAAACTCCTCCAAGATCTTGTTACGATACATGTACTGTTCAGGTTTAGTGAACATTGGTCTTTATTTGTTCAAGTTATCGTGTTGACAATTCCCTGGTGGACGGACTGACGGACAGACACTATGCACGCCAAGTTCCTCTTCCTGGATTGGTGGGAATGAAAAAGTGTGAAAGAAGCCGATTGGTTAAACTATCATAAATTGAATTTCATTGGCTGTAATATCCGTATATAACTCTCTAATCCTTTCAATCCCTTTTCTCTCTCATCCTCCACCTCTCTTCCATCTTCTCTCCCTCTCCTCCACCCCCTCTCTCTCCTTCCCTCTCATTCATCCCCCTCTCTCCCCCCTCTCTACTAAGCTGGATCATTAACATCATTGCCGTGTCCTTCCCCTCAATTCTCCCCTCATCACCTGCGCCTCTCTCCCCTCTACCGAGTTCATAATCCTCTCATCAGCCTCTTTACCTGTACTTCCGGGTCGGTAAAGGAGGGGGGCAAACGAGGAATGGATAGCGAGTCAATGAAGAGAGGAAATGGCAACAGAAGGAAGACCTAAGGATAGATGGCAAAGGGAGTAGGGAAAGAAAGGGAGAAGAGGGAAAGAAATAAAGAGGGAAAGAGAGAGGAAACAAAGAAAGCAAAACACAAATAATGTTAAAAGGAGAGAGAGAGAGAGAGAGAGAGGAAAAATAAAAAAAGTAAATAAAATAGTAAAAAAGAAAGAAAGAAAGAAAGAAAGAAAGAAAGAAAGTCTCAAGGTAAATTCAATCTGAGGAAGTTTGGCACCAATACCTCAGCTCGCTTCACAGACACAACTTAAATTCCTCACTATAAAACTCTGACCTCAGTGACCTGCAGTTTGACCTGGATTGAATTTTTTGGGGAATTACTAGAACCATAAAAATAAATAAAAAATAAAAAATGCAAATTAGAATAGTAGAAAAGTGATGAAAATACCTATAGTAGTAAAAGTAATAATGGTAATATAATAGTGATGATGAAAACCAATAATAATGATAATAATAATAATAACAAACAGACAGAGAGACAGACAAACTCGATACAATGGCGATACACACACAAACACGCTACATCCCCGACACAAACACACAAACACGCTACATCCCCGACACAAACACGCCACATCCCCTGACACAAACACGCTATATCCCCTGACACAAACACGCTACATCCCCGACACAAACACGCTTACATCCCCTGACACAAACACAGCCACAAACACGCTTACATCCTCAACACAAACACGCTACATCCCCTGACATCAAACACACAAACACGCTACAAAACCCACACAAACACACAAACACGCTACATCCCCAACACAAACACACAAACACGCCAGCATCCCTGAAATAAACACACAAACACGCTACATACCCAACACAAAACACACAAACACGCTGCATCCCCGAAATAAACACAAACACGCTACAAACCTGACACAAACACACAAACACGCTAAGCATCCCCTGACACAAACACACACAAACACGCTACATCCCTGACACAAACACACAAACACGCTAAGCATCCAAATACAAACACACAAACACGCTACATCCCCTGACACAAACACACACAAACACGCTTACATCCCTGACACAAACACACAAACACGCCATCCTGACACAAACACACAAACACGCTACATCCCCGACACAAACACACAAACACACTTCCTTACAAACAAAATATTCGACAAACTCAATTGTTTTTCCAAAATTTACCTAAACAAATACTCCCCACCACTTATCCTTCTCCCCTCACTTCCTCTCCCTCTCCCCTCCCTTATCCCTCTCGCCCATTCTTCACTTCCCTCCATACCCGCTTTCTCCCCTTCATCTCCTTCCCCCTTTCCTCCTACCCCTCAACCTCCCCATATCCAACTCCCCCCTTCCCCTTCCCCTTTACATTATGATCAAAATATTTTCTCGAAGTAAAATTCTATAAAAAATCAAATAAAATCACCTGACAATACATAAATAGTCCTCCAATCATATAAATAAAACCTTTTAATTAGATTCAATATGCAGGTTATAGGTACAAACACTACACGATAACTACAGTGTAGAATAACGACTCAAAATCAATGTATTGTACATGATAAATTCACTTCATTGAGGAGGTACAGGAGAGGCGCAGGTGTTCACTCACATTGTACACGTTCATTAAGTTGGTGTGCTCATCATTAATTTACATACTCGTGTACAACAGCGTAAGTGTACATTATTAAGTGGTCATCCTCAGGGGGGGGAAGTGTGTGTGTGTGTGAATATATTCCTAAGACAAATATAACTAAAAACTCCAAAAAAATAAATAAAATTCAAGCCAGATTTTACGACCGGTTTTTATTTTTATTTAAATTTCGTCACAATATTCTTCTTTTACCAAATGCTCGACAAACAAATACTTTGACGTGATAAAAATATTCACTGTGGAAGCTTATTAATGTAGGTATTCTGAGTCAACACTTGAGTAGGAGCGTCTCTCATCTTGAGGAATTGATCGAGTGAGTGGTGGTCGGTCTGTCTATCTGTCTGTCTGTCTGTCTGTCTGTGTCTTGGTTCTCTTAGTATTTGCCTGTAAGAACCCACACCACCCACACCACCCACACCACCTCTGCCTGGACTCGTGTTTGGGCAGCAGGAGAAGAGAGTAAAGAACTTGTGGTGGACGAAGAGAAAAAGTTAGATTGGAAACAACTTGAGACGGATTGGTTGACGCGGAGGACTGACGGGGACTGACAGACTCTCTAATTGGGAATGGACGGAGATCAGTTGACGTGGGGACTGACGGGGACTGTTTTAAATACGACAATAATAAGAACAGGTTTTAAATGCGACAATAATAAGAACAGGTGTTAAATACGACAATAATAAGAACAGGTGTTAAATACGACAATAATAAGAACAGGTGTTAAATACGACAATAATAAGAACAGGTGTTAAATACGACAATAATGAGAACAGGTGTTAAATACGACATTAATGAGAACAGGTGTTAAATACGACAATAATAAGAACAGGTGTTAAATACGACAATAATAAGAACATGTGTTAACACGACAATACCGAGAATGTGTTAAAGATGATTATTTAATGAGGCCAGGTGTTAAAACATTGCTCAATAATAAGAACAGGTGTTAAATACGCTCAATAATAAGAACAGGTGTTAAATATTGACAATAATAAGAACAGGTGTTAAATACGACAATAATAAGAACAGGTTAAATACGCTCAATAATAAGAACAGGTGTTAAATACGACAAATAATACAAATAGGTGTTAAATACGACAATAATGAGAACAGGTGTTAATGACATCAGAACAGGTGAGGAAGACAATGAGAACAGGTGTTAAATACGACATTAATGAGAACAGGTGTTAAATACGACAATAATAAGAACAGGTGTTAAATACGACAATAATAAGAACATGTGTTAAATACGCTCAATAATAAGAACAGGTGTTAAATACGACAATAATAAGAACAGGTTTTAAATACGACAATAATGAGAACAGGTGTTAAATACGACATTAATGAGAACAGGTGTTAAATACGACATTAATGAGAACAGGTGTTAAATACGACAATAATAAGAACAGGTGTTAAATACGACATTAATGAGAACAGGTGTTAAATACGACAATAATAAGAACAGGTGTTAAATACGACAATAATAAGAACAGGTGTTAAATACGACAATAATAAGAACAGGTTTTAAATACGACAATAATAAGAACAGGTGTTAAATACGACAATAATGAGAACAGGTGTTAAATACGACAATAATGAGAACAGGTGTTAAATACGACAATAATGAGAACAGGTGTTAAATACGACATTAATGAGAACAGGTGTTAAATACGACAATAATAAGAACAGGTGTTAAATACGACAATAATAAGAACAGGTGTTAAATACGCTCAATAATAAGAACAGGTGTTAAATACGACAATAATAAGAACAGGTGTTAAATACGACAATAATGAGAACAGGTGTTTAATACGACAATAATAAGAACAGGTGTTAAATACGACAATAATGAGAACAGGTGTTAAATACGACAATAATGAGAACAGGTGTTAAATACGACAATAATGAGAACAGGTGTTAAATACGACAATAATGAGAACAGGTGTTAAATACGACAATAATGAGAACAGGTATTAAATACGTCAATAAGAAGAACAGGTCTTAAATACGCTCAATAATAAGAACAGGTGTTAAATACGCTCAATAATGAGAACAGGTGTTAAATATGACAATAATAAGAACAGGTGTTATATCCGGCTCATGGAAACGATGTGTTAAAACCTTTTATAAAGAAGATTTAAGGTAATTAACTCGGGTAACATCCGTCTTGTTAAACGGCTAATTAAAGGTGAGACTCCCAAATATTCAATTGAATTATGAGAGAGAAGAAAGTAAGATAGACAGACAGACAGACAGAGAAAAACCGAGAGAAGAAACAGAGAGATGGACAAAAAAGCAGGCAGACGGAAGAGAGAGAGAAAGAGAGAGTTAAAATGAAAAAAAAGAGAAGAGTAAAAGTAAAGGAGGGAGAGTGAGAGAGAGAGAGAAAGAGAAACAAAGTCAGAAAGAAAGTGCATTAACCATCTCAACGTCTTAACTGCTGTTGATAATGCAACATGAGGTCCACATGAATCAGCCTCTGTTCTGAGACTAAAGGGGAGGGGGAAGGGGAAGTGAGAGGGAAGGGGAGGGGAAAAGGGGAGGTAAGACTAAGGGGTGGGGATTGAAGGTGGAGGGGAAGGATTGGAGGTGGGGCTAAAAACATGGGAAGGAAGGGAAGGGTAGGGGGAAGGTGGGAAGAAGGTAGGGGCCGGTAGGTGGGGAGGAGAGGTAGGGAGTAGGCAGGTGGGGAGGGGAGGTAGGAGTAGGTAGGTGGGGAGGGAGTGGGAGAGCAGGTGCAGGGGTGGGGGAGGAGGCAGGGAGTAGGTAGGTGGGGAGGGAGGTAGGAGGTAGGGTGGGGAGGGAGGTAGGAGTAGGGGAAAGGGGTGGGGAGGGAGGTGGGAGGTAGGTGGGGGGAGGTAGGGAGTAGGTGGGTGGGGAGGGGAGGTAGGGAGTAGGAGGTGGGGAGGGAGGGGAGTAGGGGATGGGAGGGAGGTAGGGGGAGTAGGTAGGTGGGAGGAGGGGAGTAGGTAATGGGGAGGAGGTAGGAGTAGGTAGTTGGGGAGGGAGTGGTATAGGAGAGAATGAGAGTTGATATTTTCTCGTATTTTGCTTTTTTGTTTACATAATTTAGGGAGTTTGTGGTTCAGTGTCTTCTGTAGCCATCATTATTTACATCCTTATCTTGTATATTAGGTCGTGTTTTATAATTTCAGAGGGAAGTATGGGGGGGGGTCGTTGAGGTAAAAAGGGGGGGGGCCAGGGGGTCGTAGGGGTAGGACAGTGGCAGGAGGGGTTCAGTAGGGGTAGGGGGGCTGTTGTAGGAAGGGGTCGTAGGGGGCCGTTAAAAAGGGCCGGGTAGGAGGTCTGTAGGGGTCGTAGGGGGCGCCGTTAGTAGGAAGGGGTCGTAGGGGGCTGTTGGGGTAGGAAGGGGTCGTAAGGGGGTCGTAGGGGTAGGAGAGAGGTTGGTAAGGTTAGGAAGGTGAGGCTTATTTTAGTAAGCTCTCCCTTTAACCAGACTACCGGCGAGTACATCGGCCTGTGTGCATAACCTGTATCTTTATCCCAGTTTAATATCTGGAGAATAAAAGTTGTAGTGACCTTGATTTTTGTGCCACAGAAACACACTATGAACGTCTTCTTTATACAGACAACCACACATACACGTTAAAAATAAATAAATATGCAAGTACTCGGGTGGGCCTTTTATATACACGCACACACACACCCAGGCATTGTACTCGATCGCCTTCACTTCCTCGACTGTAAAGGGAGGTACCATTGGAGAACCAGGACTTGATCGATATTTCACTTTAAAACCCGTTTGTGTTGTATACATAGAGCCATTTCTAAAAGAGATAAGAGAATAAATCAAATCGCGAGAGAGAGAGAGAGAGAGAGAGAGAGAGAGAGACAGAGAAAGAGTGAGAGAGAGAGACCCCCTCCCACTCTCCCATCCAACAACCAACACCACCTCACTAACACACACACACACACACACACACACACACACACACACACACACACACACATATGAACAACACCCCGAACCCGAGCTTCACTCCAGGCGAATCCCCAACTCATTTGACCCCTCGAGCCTCTCTCCATTTCCTGGTGCCAAGGCTGAGTTAGGACCAGCTGAAGATTAGCCCCCTCAGCTTATTTTACCTGATGATTAAAGACCCGTACGCTACATGGGGTTAGGTTAGGTTATCCTCCTCTTCCCCTATATTTCCCTATGCTCCTCCTCCACTTCCCCCTCCATTATCAACCTCCCCCTCTCTCCATCCTTCCTCAATATCCTCTTCCTCCCATAGCCCCATTATCCATCTCCTCTTCCTCCTCATATCCCCATTATCCATCTCCTCTTTCTCCCCATATCCATATTATCCATCTCCTCTTTCTCCCCATATCCATATTATCCATCTCCTCTTTCTCCCCATATCCCCATTATCCATCTCCTTTCTCCCCATATCCCCATTATCCATCTCCTCTTTCTCCCCATATCCATATTATCCATCTCCTCTTCCTCCTCATATCCCCATTATCCATCTCCTCTTCCTCCTCATATCCCCATTATCCATCTCCTCTTCCTCCTCATATCCCCATTATCCATCTCTTTCTCCCCATATCCCCCATTATCCATCTCCTCCTTTCTCCCCATATCCCCATTAGCCATCTCCTCTTCCTCCTCATATCCCCATTATCAATCTCCCCTTCTCCCCATATCCATATTATCCATCTCCTCCTTATATCCATATTATCCATCTCCTTTCTCCCCATATTCCCCATTATCCATCTCTCCTTTCTCCCTCATATTCTCATTACTATCCATCTCCTCTTTCTCATAGTCCACATTATCCATCTCCCTCTTCCTCCATAGTCTCCCCATTATCCATCTCCTCTTTCTCCTCATATTCACATTATCCATCTCCTCTTTCTCCCCATATATTCCCCTATTATCCATCTCCCTCTTTCTCCCCATATATCCCCATTATCCATCTCCTCTTTCTCCCCATATCCCCATTATCCATCTCCTCTTTCTCCCCATATCCCCATTATCCATCTCCTCCTCCTCCCCATTACCCTCCTCCAACACACACCCAGGAGTTAGACCTTCCGCTCCCCTAAATCCACCTTAGCGTTGTTGCACTTGGACCATAAATCTTCATGTTCACCTTAAGGTTTAATTAACAACTTCAGGTAATTTAGGTGAAGGTGAGAGGTCAGTAAGCAGCAGGTGAATCTATGTATGTGGGGTGGATGGATGGATGGATGGATGGATATAAAGATAGATGGATGGATGGATGGATATAAAGATAGATGGATGGATGGATGGATATAAAGATAGATGGATGGATGGATGGATATAAAGATAGATGGATGGATGGATGGATGGATATAAAGATAGATGGATGGATTGATGGATGGATATAAAGATAGATGGATGGATGGATATAAAGATAGATGGATGGATGGATATAAAGATAGATGGATGGATTGATGGATGGATATAAAGATAGATGGATGGATGGATGGATGGATATAAAGATAGATGGATGGATATAAAGATAGATGGATGGATGGATGGATATATAAAGATAGATGGATGGATGGATGGATATAAAGATAGATGGATGGATGGATGGATGGATATAAAGATAGATGGATGGATGGATGGATATATAAAGATAGATGGATAGATAACACCTGAACAATATAATCAACACCCAATACATACAACTACAAACAAATAAAAAAATATACAACATATAAAAAAATATCACAAAAAATAACATGTTTTGTGGGTCATCAAAAAATTACCCATCAATTAACTCTTTTAAAAATAGAGAAAAAAAAATAACTTTTCAATTTCTACTGGAAGCTTCAACCCAAAAAATATATATAAAGTGAAAAATAAAAATAAATTACATAGAAAAAAAAATCCAATATAAAATACATAGAAAATATTAAAAATCCTCTGACTGATAAAACCTACATTAGTCTCCCCTCCGTCAATCAATGAGTCACCGTTTTCTAATGAGTGATAATTCATAATACCCCATTTTCTATAGCACATCCCAATTTCTATAACACTCCATTTTCTATAACACCCCATTTTCTATACCACCCATAATGCACCCCAATTTTCTATAACATCCCATTTTCTATAAAGCTAAATAACCAAATGCCACGATGCTCTCGCTGTAGGTCTGCCCATTACAGAATATAAATTGTACTAATATTCCTCCAGGGCACAAAACAATATTGTGACTACAACTGCAAAATGGTTCCATCAAAATGTGAATGATTGATGTTTGAATTTCATCAGTGAATCGAACACCTGGGAATCGGACACAGGTAGCTGAATTAAGGGAGACGAATTAATGGAGACGAATTAAGGATGGCAAAATAAGGGATGCGAATTAAGGGAGACGGACAACAGGGAGCCAAACAGAGTGAACCGAACATTAGGAAACCGAACAGTGAACCGAACATCAAGGAAACCTATCTGGAAACCAAAATCAGTGAACCGAAAATCAGTGAACCGAACATTAGGAAACCAAACACAGTGAACCGAACACAGTGAACCGAACATTAGGAAACCGAACACAGTTAACCGAACATTAGGAAACCGAACACAGTGAACCGAACACAGTGAACCGAACATTAGGAAACCGAACACATAACCAGGCAGATAAAGAAAACAAACCTGGTATTTGACAATTTTAACTACGTAGTCATGGTAATTCAAGGGTCACCTAGCCTAACCTAACCTAACCTCCCCCCCCAAAAAAACCCTCCTCAGTCCCTTTAAAAATTTCTCATTGATTTTTGTTTCCCGAATCTGAGAAATGAGCCGGACCAACCAGCCTAAAAGCCGGAAATCCGTAACTACCCGGAAAAAAAATGATCTCAGGTCCGGATAATTGCCAAGTGCGGAAAACCAACCTTGGGAGTAGGAGGGGTGAGGGGGGGGTAAGGGAGGTAAGGTGTGGGGGATAAAGGGAGGTGGGAATGTAGAGGGTGTGAAGGTGTAAGGGGTGAGGAGTGTGAAGGTGAGGTGTGAAGAGTGAGGAGTGTGAAAGGGGGTGAGGGTGTGAAGGGTAGTATGAGGAGTTGGTGTGAAGGGGGTGAGGGTGTGAAGGGGGTGAGGAGTGTGAAGAAGGGGTGAGGTGTGAAAGGGGTGGTGTGAGGTGAGGGTGTGAAAGAGTAGTATGGGGATGAAGAGGGAGATCCTAGGCTTGTATGACCCCCAAACAAACGCAAATAAAAAAAAAAAAATTATGATTTATATACTTAACCTTACTTAAACACACACACACACACACACACACACACACACACACACACACACACACACACACACACACACTGTACAGTACTTTAAATTACATCTGAATAACACTTGAATAACACCTGGATAACACATATGTATCACCTGGAAAACACTTGCATGCACAACTCAAACACCCTTAAGCAATCACTCAACAAGCACAAGGGCCTGTAATAAACATATATGCTGGTATGTGTGGTGGTGGGGAGGGGAGAAGGATACCAGGGAAGGAGGAAGAGGAGAGAAGAGGGAGAGGAGGGAAGAGGAGGAGGAGAGGAGGGGAGAGGAGAGGAGGAGAGTGGGGAGAGAAGGAGGAGGAGAAAGAGAGAAGAAGAGGCAAGGAAGAGGAAGATAAAAATGGGAAAAGAAGAGAAGAAGGGTAGAAAGGGAGGAGAAGGACAAGGGAAAAAAGGGGAGACAGATAGAAGGAGAGGAAGAGAAGGATAGGAAGGTAACAAGAGGAGAGAGGAGAGAGGAAAGGAGAGGTTGGTAGCCATTGGTTAAGCAAACTATCTATGATCAATGGATGTGGGCGACCGTCACTTTAACAAACAAACAAGCTACTTCTAGTGAGTGCGTGTGTGTATGTGTGTGTGTGTGTGTGTGTGTGTGTGTGTGTGTGTGTGTATGTGTGTGTATGTGTGTTTTATTACGTTATTGTGTGTTTGATGGTAAGCAGTGGGAACGTTTGTGTGTGTGAGTATATGTGTGTGTGTGTTTTATTATGCTCGTGTGTGTTTGGAGACGCACGCACACCCACACACACGCACACACAATCACTAATCACACCCCTCATTAATAATCCCAATCCCACAAAAGTTCTTCACACAATCAACTTTCAAATCTCTTCCAATCAGCTGGTGATCGGCGGCAATCAATTCATCAATTATAGCAGAAGCCTCGGAGAGTTGAAGGCTTCCAAGTGTCGCCAGATGCCAGGGTTTCCAGTAATCTGTTCTCTTACCACTAATCCAACCGATAATCTGTGATAGTCTTTAGTTAAATTAATCCATGGTTGGATTTTTTCAGAGCGTTTCGTTTCATTTCTTTTTCATGTTTTTTGTTTTGTTTTTTCTTCAGTGAATTCTGAGGTCATTTCTTTTTTTCTCATTAAGTTCCAAAACACAATTAATTTAATAGATATTTTATTTAATTATTTTTTATTTACTTTTATATTTTTAGATGGAATATAAAAATATCATTCTTCCTCTTATTTCATTCATTCTTGGCTTTAAATTTCAGTCAGACCGAATGAACAATAATGACAAAAATAAATAAGCCATAACTACTATTAACAACACTACGTTAAATAATAGTAATAAAAATAACAATAATAATAACAATAATAAAAAATAATAACAATTAAAAAATAATAATAAATTCACCCCCAGTATAGCACTATCTTACCATCCTCTTCTCCCTCGACATGGTAAGGTGAGAAAAAGGTTGAAAATCACATCTTAACTGAACTAAACCTCGACCATCAGCCATAAATTAATACCGGGAAGAAGATTTTTCAAGTGAATTTTGGTTAAGTGAGTAAAATTGATCACTTAAGCTTAAAAAATAATATGGTCTTAGTGTCATGTCTTGAAACTGTTGAGAAGAAGTTCATTATTTTCTTTATCTAATTTTATCTTTTTGTCTTTTATTTCTTCTCTTAACTTCTACGTTATCCAAATGTATTTTAATGGATCTTTGTTTCTCTCCATTTTTTTTTCTTCTTCGACTTCATTTTTACTTTAACGATGAATATAAATCAATCTCTCTCATCTTTTTCTTCCCCTTCATTCTCCCCATCGCCCTCCGTCTCCCCTCCACCTTCCCATTCTCTTCCTCCCCGCCTCCCTCCTTCCTCCATTCTCCCACCCTCCTCCTTTCCACCCCCACTTCACCCCACCCCACCCCCCTCCTCCTCCCCACCCTCCCTCACTCCACCCTCCTCACCCACCTCCTCCTCCTCACTCCACCCCTCCCTCTCATTCCACCCTCCCTCCCACTCCACCCTCCTCCCTCTCACCCACCCTCCCCCTCCTCACCCACCTCCTCCCTCACTCCCCCTCCTCCCTCTCACCCACCCTCCCCCTCTCACCCACCCTCTCACCCACCCTCCTCCTCACCCCCCCTCCCCCTCCACCTCCTCCACCCACCCTCCTCACCCACCTCCCTCTCACACCCACCCTCCTCACTCCACCTCCTCACTCCACCTCCTCCTCCTCCTTCACCCTCCCTCCTCACTCCACCTCCTCCCTCTCACTCCACCCCCTCCTCCCTCTCACTCCACCCTCCTCCCTCTCACTCCACCCCTCCTCCTCCACCCTCCCTCTCACTCCACCTCCTCCCTCCTCACCCCCCTCCTCCTCCACCCTCCTCCCCCTCCACCCTCCTCCTCCTCACCCACCCTCCTCCCTCTCACTTCACCTCCTCCCTCATCTCCCCTCACCTCCACACCTCATCTGACAGCTAACGAATGACCCACTAACACGGTCTCACATCCATGACTTTAAAGCCCCAACTTGTTAAAAAGATTGGCTATCCACATTATGACACACGTACAGATAACACACCTGTACGTATCGTTGTCACGCTCACCTGTACGTATCTTTGTCACGCTCACCTGTACGTATCTTTGTCACGCTCACCTGTACGTATCACTACCTGTACGATTTGTCACGCTCACCTGCACGATCTTTGTCACGCTCACCTGTACGTATCTTTGTCACGCTCACCTGTACTGTATCTTTGTCACGCTCACCTGTACGTATCTTTGTCACGCTCACCTGTACGTATCGTTGTCACGCTCACCTGTACGTATCTTTGTCAAGCTCACCTGTACGTATCGTTGTCACGCTCACCTGTACGCATATCTTTGTCACGCTACCTGTACGTATCTTTGTCACGCTCACCTGTACGTATCTTTGTCACGCTCACCTGTACGTATCTTTGTCACGCTCACCCCGGGAGACACTGTAATAGTAACATCAGGGGTACTACTATAACTACTACTACTACTAATAATAATAATAATAAAGGACAGGTAAGCACAGGATCATAATTTACACCTGAGTGAAATGGCCTCAAGTCAGTGTGAAACAGACTTTGATTGCTCAGAGGCGGGGCTTTGGTCGACCAGGAATTAACTGTGAAAGACAAAGCGATTGACGGTTGTAAGGAGAGGAGGGGTGAGGGAGGGGTGAGGGGTGGGTAAGGGTGGTGGTGGTAAGGGTGGTGGTGGTAAGAACGATATCGGATTGTGGTTACAGGTGGTGGTGGTGGTAGCTATGCTGGTGGTGTTGGTTAGAATGGTGGTGGTAATAGTGGTGGTGGTGGTGGTAGTGATGGTGATACAATGAGGGAGAGGAAACTACCACCCCATGGATGTCTTTGTGTGTCAGTGGTGGTGATGTACGCCCCACCCACCCACCCCACACAGTAGACTAAATTACAACAAACTAACAATAAAAATAACAAAATTACGCCATAATTACACCATAATATTAATACTCTCCATGAAACACCATTAAATTTATTCTCGTGGGAAGTATTACAAAAAAATAACAAAGAAGAATTATATGTTATTTATAATTTTAATTAAGGTTGACGTATCAATAATTTTCAGGGGGAAATTATTCTAATGTTTCAATTTAACAAGAGAGGAATTATTAACTATCATAGAGCGAGAAAATAATACTAATACTACTACTACTACTACTACTACTAATAATAATAATAATAATAATAATAACAATAATAATAATAATAATAATAATAATAACAATAATAATAATAACAATAATAATAATAACAACAATAATAATAATAATAACAATAATAATAACAATAATAATAGTAATAATAATAATAATAATAATAACAATAATAATAACAATAATAATAACAATAATAATAATAACAATAATAATAATAATAATAATAACAATAATAATAATAATAATAATAATAATAATAATAATAACAATAATAACAATAACAATAACAATAATAATAATAATAATAATAATAATAATAATAATAACAAGTAAATAAAAAAAATAATCAATCCAACTCACAATTGTTAACAGAACATTTAACTCCTACCAGACGTAGTTCATCACACACTAAGTTAAGCCACGATAAACCTCCCCCCACAAAAAAAACTAAAACAACCACGACACGAAACAAAACCTAAACCACGCCTTTGTCAGTCTGTAGCCACACAAGCAAAATATATCCTTACCAAGTACACACACACACACACATCCAGCCAGGTATTTACGGTGTGTGTGTGTGTGTGTGTGTGTTAATAGACTTTTAAGACCAGTGGGTTAATTATCTGGGTCCTGAACAATAGAGGTCATACAGGTGCTTCAAAATAGCAGGTAGAGCGAGTTAATTAGATTTTCCAGGTAACGGTATAGATGGTGGTAAATTAAGACTCTTTTGGTTCCATTTACCGCTGGCTGGATCACCCTAGTCCTCCTGTGTGTGTGTGTGTGTGTGTGTGTGTGTGTGTGTGTTTCTCAGCCTTCATTAAAAGAAGAAACCCGACAGTCCATTTTCTATACAATTTGTCCCGTTTTATCCCCATGAGTATGATGACTTAATACCAACAACAACAATAATAATAAGAAGAATGGAATGTCCGTAAATTCCATGCCAATCGGACAAATCACCGCTGACATCCATCACCAATCACTGGCCAATCGGCAGCCAGGAACACCTCCATGGCCCCGTCCATTAGCCAATCAGTGCCAAAGGTCAACATCCCTTCGGGGCGTATCATGAAACACGCCCATGGTTACGCCCACGAGCCAGCTGTGTGTATGTGAATGCTGGCCTTGTTTCACGTACACAGTGGTAAAATATACATAAAGATAATATATTACGTACACAGTAGCAAATACGTACACAATATGTTTCATGTCTCACCTACACAGAATTAATATTTTACGTACACCGTGTCAACACACACAGTGTTTATATTAAGTACGTAGTTACCACGGACAAGAACTCTGAATCACAGATCAGGAACACTTAATTAAGGACGACATACAACGTACCCAGAGCTTGAACACGGTCGCCTCCACACGGTAAGTTAAGTGTGGTGTGAACAGTGAACACGGTGTCCAAAACTCACTCATGTTTGAACAGTGATCCTTACCTTACTATAATTTGAGCATTTGTTAGGATCAACTTAAAATAATTTGATCACAGTCTCTAATTCACTATAATTTAACACACACACACACACACACACACACACACACACACACACACACCGGCAGTGTTTTGGTCAACCTCAGAGCGACAGCCGTCACGTGGTGTTCACGGCTGTCAGTGGCAGCAAATCCCACACGTGTCAATCTTGTGAGTCGGGACGAGAGTGACAGCTGCCTCCACCCCTCCCTTACCCTCCCTCACATATACAAATATTCTTCCTCTATCCGTCCCCCCCCTCCCTCTTCCCCTCCCTTCATTTATTTCTCTCACATTCTCCTTACACACACACACCGTCTTCCTCTATCCCGTTCCCCCACTCCCTCCCTCCCTCATCCTCCCCTCCACACACATATATCCTCCCTCTGTATGATCCAAACCGATCCTCCCTCCCTCTATGTCATACACTTACCAGGGTCCTTTTTTTGTAGAGAAAGGACGGGTGAAAGAAGATTAGAGGTGGGGGAAGGAAGTTATAGTTCGGAAATTGAAGAAATTTAGGAGGAGGTAAGAGAGGGCGGGCTGACCGCCTTGCTAAGCTAATGGTGTGTTAGGGTTAGTTATTGTCTGTCGACACAGGCACTAGACACCCTATCCTATCCCATATATGGGTGTTTTAAGGGCCTTATTTCATATTCTGCCGACCCTACTGGCGGATGCTGGTTTAGGGAGGTTGTCTATTGCCTGGCCGTATAGATCGGGGGTGGTAATGGACCTTTTGAGATTTGGTAACTTTTTGGGAACCATGTATGGTTGTTGTCGTTATCTGGTGGGAGTCTTTGAAGGAGTTCTTGCTCTGATCGTTCTATCTTTTGCCAGACTCTGCTGCCCAGGGTGTGCAGCTGCTGGTTGATGGGTTTCATTCTCAGGTCTCTATGTATCTCGGCTGTGGTTCTGGTGAAGGGGTATCTTTCACCTGTGACGAATCTTAGGGCTTCATTTTGGACCACCAGTAATTTTAATATTTGAGAGGCGCTCATAGTATGAAGAGGTACTGCTGGGTAAGTTAATATTGATATGTTAAATGATGTCACCAGGCGGAGTTTTATTTTCTCAGGAAGCGCGTTAAAGCGGTATAGTTTTCTCAGCTCTCTTCTTGCCGTTTCCTTCCTGGTGTGGACATGATGGGAGTAACCTGTCGTGGATATATGCAGGCCCAGGAGGGTGCCTCTGCTTTAGTATTCTATCTGGGCATTATTGGTTAATAATGGATGGGTTTTCCTTCTGCATAAGAGTATCACTGTGAATTTCGGGAGACTGGTTTGGATTTTCCATTGTTTTTCGTAATTATTTACCCTTTCTAATTCCCGCCTGGTGTTGTCGACCTGTAACGCTCGCGATTTTCCTTGATGTGTTGTTATTTGAGTGATGTCATCTGCATACATAATATCTTCGTTACCTATTCTAGTGGGAGGCGGGGTGTCACTTGTGTAGATAATATATAGGGTGCTGTATACTGACGTGGGGAGGGAGGGGGAAGGGGGAAGGGATGGGTCACTACTCGAACTCTGGCTGACCGTGACGGCGTAACCACAAGCCTTATCATCTTACTGGTGTAACGTGAGATGCTCGAGTGACGGGAAGGGGAGAGTGTGACGGTAACGAGTGGGTGGGTGGGAGGGAGTATGACATTACAGAGCTACAACTACCCTCACCCACTCACAACACCCTCCCTCATCCACTACACCAATCAACCCACAACCCCTTACAACCCACATTCAAACCCATCAACTAACACACACACACACACACACACACACACACAATTACCCACAAGCCTACACCTACCCACACACCCACCCTCATCCACTACACACACACACACCCACCCACAAGCCTATACAACCCACACTCATCAAACACACTAAATATCATCATGGTGTCTTTCATTTAACCCCTTCCCCCCCCCTCATTCTCACCCTCCCATCAAATCCCTTTCATACACCATCAGATTCCTTCATTCATCTGGCCAATCCTCTATTCACACACACCAGCTGGATCTGCCCCCTCCCACCCCTCCCCCCCCTACCCCATAAATACACGTAAAGCAACCCCATTCTGGTGTCTACTAACTAGTCCAGACATTTATAGTATTTGGTCATTGGTGGTGGTGTGTGTGTGTGTATGTGTGTGTGTGTGTGTGTGTGTGTGTGTGTGTGTGTGTGTGTGCGCTAACGCCTGTACTCGTCTACACATACAATTACAACACACACACACAACTAATTATCAACCTAACAACCAATAATTATCAACCTAACAACCAATTATCACCCTAACAACCAATTATCACTCTAACAACCAATTATCACTCTAACAACCAATTATCACCCAAATAACCAATTACCACCCAAACAAACAGCTCATCAACTGCAGCTGAAACAATAGAAGACGATCTCACGAAGCTTAACTGCCTCCCGTCTTAAGTGTTGTGTATGACGTCACTTCCGGGATACATAATACTAACAGGCCATTCGGGCAGGTAAATGGCTATATTAACATGTAAACAACCCCCACTGACAAACACTGAAGACAGGAAAAAATCGAATGTTTTCTCACGTTTTTCTGAGTTATGACAACGTGGGGGGGGGGGGTTAAATACTTTCTTATTTGCATGTTTAATTTATTCAAAGGTGATGTTTGGTTAATGTAACGTAGGTTCATGAGACACTAAAACCTACTGCTGTTACTACTGCTCCGACGACTACGATTACTACTATTACTACTACCGCTCAAACAATATTTCTGTGGTAGTCTTAGTCTGTGCACAAATAAACAGACGAACAGCATAAGAAACACGACCCAAACTTGTTTAAATTCGCCACACTAACCTAACCTAACCTAACCTAACCTAACCTAACCTAACCTAACCTAACCTAATGATATAAAGTTTGTTTTATTACGTAAACATTGGTCATAATTACATACAGTACTCCATTAGATTACAGTTAGATTAGGTCATGGTTAGGTTAGGTCAAGGTTAGGTTAGGGTTAGGTTAGGTCAGGGTTAGGTTAAGGTTAGTGTGGTTAACAGCGTAATAAATTTCCAAAGATGGTTAAAATGCAAAGAAATAACTCCTATTGGACGAACGGTGGTATAGTGATGGTGTGGTGTAGTGTGGTGTAGTGGTATGGTGTTGTGGTGGTGTAATGGTGGTGGTGAAGGAGGAGGTAGTGGTGGTGGTGTGGTGTAATGATGGTGGTAGTGGTGGTGTTGTGGTGTAATGGTGGTGAAGGAGGAGGTAGTGGTGGTGGTGTGGTGTAATGATGTATTGTGGTGGTGTTGTGTGTAATGGTGGTAGTGGTGGTGGTGTGGTGTAATGATGGTGGTAGTGGTGGTGTTGTGGTGTAATGGTGGTGAAGGAGGAGGTAGTGGTGGTGGTGTGGTGTGAATGGATGGTGTAGTGATGGTGGTAGTGGCGGTGTTGTGGTGTAATGGTGGTGAAGGAGGAGGTAGTGGTGGTGGTGGTGGTGTGGTGTAATGATGGTGGTAGTGTTGTGGTAGTGGTGTTGTTGTGGTATTCCAGTGTGCGTTAGAGCGATTGGCCGGAGGGAGACACAGTCACCATGTCTGCCAAGTGACGTGAAATACCTTTGAAGACTGACGAAAAGGTTTATTGTACAGACAGACAGAGACACAGACAGAGCGACAGACAGAGAAACAGACAGAGAGACAGACAGACACACACACACACATACCAATCGCTAACCCTCCTCTTCAGTCAGGATAATAAATGGTTTCCGGCACTGTACTTGACCAGGTTCATTTCCTCATCCGTAAAGTAGGTTACGCGGTACCCATTCACAGCTGGGTATACTGGGGAGGGTGTGGGGTGCCTCTGGAGCGAACCTGAGACTCTTATGATAGGAGGCGAGAGCAAGTATCCACTCAGCCACCTCATCAAGCACTCACTCGAAACGACGCTCGACTTAAGCTGTTTCTCTTACACCAAACTCCAAGCTGGGTATAAAATTAAGCTTTACTTCATGTTCGCTTTTAAGGTGTTTTCAGTTTCTCTTTAAAAGCGAATGTTATGTGTTCAGTATTGTGTCGATTAAATGTGTTCCCGGATACGATCTTACCCTAACCTAACCTCACCTAACTTAGCATAACCTAACCTGTCATAACGTAGAATAAATAATCTAGCCTAATCCTATCCTAACCAAACCAAACCAAATTTAAGCTCCAGTTAATAAATCCCGATAACGAATTTAAATAACTCTCCAAGATTTACAACTTTTCTTTTACAAAATCTGTTGAAAAAACCTTACAAATCGGCCTAAAAGAAACTCAATTATACGTCGCCTTGGCTTAAGTTCCTCTGTTACCTCAGGTGGACGTTGTGTGTATAGTTACCTAACCTCATTGTATAAAAACACTAACAGAACAACACTGAGTCTTCCCTTCCTGTTAAACCCATCTAATAACCTAACCTAACCTAACAGAACAACACTGAGTCTCCCCTTCCTGTTAAAACCATCTAATAACCTAACCTAACCGAACCCAACCCAACCATACATCTTGTCTCCCTATTTAAAAGCATCTACACACACACACATCTCTCTAAGACGAGCTGTGAGTCGCAGGTGAAACGGAAAGGCGTAGCCAAGCCTATTGACAGGTGTTGGGGCGTCCCTATACACACACACATACACTCAAAAACATATCTTTAACTGCTGACGTAAACACAAACAGCTGTAAAACACACACAAGAGGTTATTTACGATTTACGATATATTGTAAGATTTTCGTGTTTGACTTAAGAGGTAAAACTCCTGAAGCGGCGGTAGGTTTCAAAGAGCGTAGTTCGGACGCACACACACTCTCTCACCTGTGACTGAGAGTATGCCCAGTAGAAGTAGCAGCAGAAGTCCTCGTAGTTTCCCCATCATGTCTTAGGATGGTGCTCCTCTTGGCTATAGAAACTACCTTAATTTACTCGCCAAACACCTGCCACACGAGTAGACTTTTCCACAATATTCCACCAAGCACTTTGATGCGTTGGGATTCTCCACTTAGAAATGCACTTTTTAAATAAGATCTCGCGGGAATAACGGAGAGTAAACACTTAAGAGATCACTACCAAGGGCCACTTCCTACTAACGAACACACACTTCATATATCCACAGCTATCCGCGTTCATCCGAGTTAGACAGAGTTACCAGACGCGGCAAGTTCCTCACCCGACCAAAACTCAGGCGGTACTGGCAGGAGAGGCGAGCCAGAACCTATAGATGGCAGAGCGCAAGTCAGAGGCAGCGGCTTGTGTCTCGTGTGTGTGTGTGTGTGTGTGTAGAGGCGCCTCATATACAACTGCTACTTGACCCTTTAACTAAGCTAGGTCATCCACAGGGACTATTTAACTACCCTTAAGACTACCACACAACTACAAGGTCAATTGCTTCACACTAAATCACCACTAAACTACTCCCTCTTCTCCCCCCTTTACGTCTAATCATTCACCTCATCATCATCGTCACTATCACTATTTTCATAACGAATCAATGATATACTCCATAATAAACAACGTCCCCAAATGATACGTTTTTGAGGATAGATATCAACCCTATCCAGTCCACAAGTTGGTACCTTGACTATCCACCATCCACAAAACTACCCAAAAACAACATCATATATAAACAAACTTACTTCATACTTTACAAATCAAAGTATCTCAATAAATAGATAAGATTCAGGTTATTGATACTATTATATACAAAAAGTAATCATTCTTGTTACGTATACCAAAAAATATTACTTTTTTACAACGAATTGAAATATTTTTGTTGGTGAATTAATGTCACCGAAAAAAAATATATAATGGTTTTAAATATTATTTATTATAGGATGTTATTATAAATATTGGTCAGGTTCTTGATGTATTTATATTTAGTTAGGTTTGGTTTGCCTGAGGTTACAGTAGTTAGGTTTAGGTTAGATTGGGTTAATTTGACACACACACACACACACACACACACACACACACGGAAAATTTAAGTTACAGTCGACGTATACATTGTGGCCACTTGTTCATGCATTCCCTTCGGCGCCTGTGTTTGTGTGTGTATTTATTTACGTACACGTGTGCGTGTGTGTCAGGGATAGTGCGTGTGTGAGTGAGGAGAGTGCGTGTGTAAGTGAGGAAGAATGCGGGTGCGAGCTTTCATATATGTACGCGTTTGAGTGCGTGTTTCTGTGTGTACGTGCTTGTGTTTTAGTGCTTGACGGTGTTGTGTGCATGCAAGCAAGTAATAGCATACCAGTCTATGCTTGAGAATAATCGATCAAGCAAGAACTGTTTACTGTCTCACCACAACGAGTAATGAAACTAACCTAACCCCCAAGTCCGAGTAGCCTAGCGGGGCTTATCAATACGTAGAACCGAGTCTTAACCTAACCTAACGTGACCTGACCTGACCTTCACTCACACCATCTACAGGTGGGAATCATGCCTTCACTCAAAGCAGCCACAGCACAGCAAACTCCCTCAACAAGGTACTTAGGTTAGGTTAAGAAGATCAGGTCAGGTTTACATCGCTAGCAAATAGGGGACGAGTGGAACAAGCTTAGCAACTTTGTGGTAAGTGCTGGAACGCTGGAAAGTTTCAAAAGGAGGCTGGATAGATTCATGGATGATAGAGAGTGGTAGTAACTCTCGACAGGAGCTGCCATGCACAGGCCAACCGGCCTATTGCAGACTCCTTATTTTCTTATGTTCTTAAACTAGTCAAGGTGTTGCAGTTGTGTCGTAGTGCAGACTGTTGGAATATTGCAACGCAGGTACACGGTGAATCTTTTGCAACACAAGTACACGGTGAATCTATCTGCACGAGTATACGGTACACGGAAACAATATATTCAATACCACTAGTTTAATTGCAACATTGACGACATTTTCCCTCCACACCTCCCACACACCCCCAGCCCTCAGAATTATTCAGCATTTTACATAACAAAAGTTGACAGATATTAATGATGTTGCGAGTCGAAAGATCCATTCACAGCCTCTTCATTCTAATCCATTTATTGTAATATAGGATGTGAATGGGATGAACAGGAAGAAAATAGAATAACAAGAGGAAGAATAGGAAAATAATAAGATGACAACAGGATGAATAATATGAGCATAGAATGAATAAATTGATAATACAGCGAAGAATATAATAAGATGGATAGAATAAGATTAGCGAAAAGGACACATGAAAAGGGGCAATTAAGAATGAAAGGGGAGGATAAAGTGTGGGAGGAAAACAAGAGGAAGGAAGAAAGAGAGATGGTGAAATATTTTTAAAAAATATTCACGTTCGCCACAAAAACAAACAAATCGACTTTCGCTGGAATATTTCTACCCCCTCCCCCAAACACCCATACCACGGTGACAAATTACAGTGTTGACGCCATGGACGGGGGAAACACCCACACACACATACATACATACATACATACGCCTACACACACACACACACACACACACTACAGCCTCACCACATCGTTTACTACCCTAAGTAGGTTAAATCTGGGTTTAAAGGTGGCAGGATTTGTGTGTGTGTGTGCCTTGTTTAGGCAGGCCGACAAGTTCAAGGGTTCGTGGCAACATCCACGATCTCAACACTGGCATCTCATTGACTACATCATTGTCAGAGAAAGAGATCACCGACATGCCCTCTTCACTCGAGCCATGCATGGCTCAGACCACTGTGACACTGATCATCGGCCAAACTCTCCCTTCACGTCGCTCCAAAACGGCGAAGGCAACAAGCCTCCAGAGGAGATTTTAACACCAAGCGACAAGAGGATGGAGCAGTAGCACACGCTTTCAGAGAGCAGCTCGACGAGGGGCTGATAAACAACCCAACAACAAACATCTTGAAGCCGAGTGCCGAATGGGGTCCCATCAGAGCTGTCATCACAAGACTCTCGGCCAGACCAGAAGAAAACACCAGGATTGGTTGGATGAAAATGACCAGGAAATCGACGTGCTCCTCTCTGGTACACGTGCTCCTCGCTGGTACACGTGCTCCTCTCTGGTACACGTGCTC